>NC_056746.1:640419442-640589442 GCF_019279795.1 Protopterus annectens | reverse complement strand
CGAAGAGAGAGAGAGAGAGAGATAGATATACATACATACATGCACACATACACAAAACAATGTTTTAAATAGCCTTTTAGCCCTTTCCCCCTCAGGAACATGAAACCTTCATCTTCTATACATCCATTCATTTCTCCTTTTCACTGGAGTCTTATTGCACCAGAAGAGGAGGGATAAGTGTTATCATCATCTTAAATTGCATTTTTTGCATGGTCCTAACAACGTCCCATTGGCCAGAGAGTGTCTGATATACTGGCCCTACTGTGAGTGCATGCTTCCCCAGCTGTCATTTCCTGTTAGGGTGCTTTCACCTTGGTGGGCTTGCTCTTCCTTAGTTTCAAAATTCTAGAGCTACAGTATATGTTCTTCCCCTAGATATACACATTGTAACAGGGCTCTGCTGAAGTCCTTTCACCCTAGATCTGGGAGCTGTAATTGTATGCTATCTCCTATCCCTTGCCAGCTAGCCTTTCTAGTGCCTGTGCAGCTTTATATTCATAACATTTTCCTATAATTTAAACAACTGTACATATAAAAAAGTGTACACTTGGAGTCATTTCCATTGTATAAGAATTGTATCATTGATAAATGTGCAGACTGGAAATTTCCTAATCTCAAGAAAATTAACAGTGTGACAGTTATGGAGTACTCTGCAACAAAACAACTGAAGAAAATGTGAAGGAGAATTCCAGAAAGGTTAAAACTATATTATGAAATTCCTGTCATAATTCGTCAAATCAGCTGTCAGTCCCACACCATGGGCTGCTGCCAGTTTATAATATGACAATGCAACTTTCATAGTCATTCCATCATCCCTCACTTAGGTGTGCAACACCGACAACTAATTGCCACAACTGAACTATGAATGTTACAAGGATAATAACTAATTAAGCTGCAGAAGTACTTTAGATGATGGCTAAGACTACATGTAATGCTTGTTAGGCCTCACTTTACTTGTATTTTCTGTACTGTAGCCCAGTACATGTAACCTTTTATGGGTGTGAAACTCCTCCAGTGTGGTGGGCTGCATGCCTCATACTGATTCCTAATTACCAGCATCAGTAATGTTGCTGCCCCTGTGCAAACATCAGGACTTCCAACAAAAACACATTTCATGAGAATGCTGCACATGGTACCACTGGTTCTGTTTGCTAAGACCAAATCCAGTACTAATGTTTTAAAGGCATCAGTCCAGTTATTATACTTCAAAAGTGATCCATCTCAGCCCGACAGCCTTCTTCTAGATTATCCATTTAATCAGCCTCCGCTCTATTGCAGTGGATCAAAATTCTTAGAGAAACCATTTAGTACTTACACAACACACACACACACACACACACACACACACACACACACACACACACACACACACACACACACACACACACACACACACACACACACACACACAGTCTGCTTGGCAAAAACATGACTGCAGTTATTGGCCTGTTCAATTAATTTGTCAATTTTAATTTATGCTCTAAAACAATGACTATTTGTATAAAATAATCCCCTCTTGATCAAACCTCTCAACCTGTTACAGCAAGAAATCTAGACAAAGGCACAAATAATGGGAGTACAAAGGTCTAAAAATAGGGACATTTTTTAAATATTGCTCTTACAAACTTAGAAAGTTGACAGAATACCATGTTATGCATTAGTATGAATTTTCTAAAGAATATGAAGTCTGAAACTGAAATGTATGCTATTATGTTCTGACTTCAGTCCTCAATGATTTGCCAGTGATGTTCCAGAAAACCACAGTTTTATGAGAAACAGACCAAAAATATGTAGCAAAAATCTGGACATTCTGCAAAAATCTGTACAGTTGAAAGTTATGTGTCTTGATTGATCCACATACTACTAATACAGTGACCTCTGCTACAGATTGCCTGGTACTTTTAGGGTTTCTAGTTCTATGCTGAAATGACTACCTGATAAAAAGTAAAATTAGGCATCATGAGGCAGTTGTCTTGTGGCTGCAGGAAAATGGCATTATGAAATGTAGGACCAAAGTAAATTGGAGAGAAAATGCCAACCAGAGAGGCTGACATTAATTTTGTCCCAGAAACTACCCTAAAATGTAAAGCACCACTGATTCCAGGACAGAAATATAGCCTTGATATATTTCGTAACCCTTCACAAGTTTCAACATATATGGCCACCACTGGAAGCTGGAGAATAAATCCCAATATACTTGCATTGCATGGGACTCAGGGAAGATGACCATTGGCTATGAGCAAATACTCTGTTTTATCCATATTCAGAGCAGCCCTGGCAATTTTTTTTTCAATATTCTTGATAAACATAGGTAAAATGGGCCCTGCAACATTATGTATTCTCTTCATGAAGGTATAGTAATTCATATGATTTCAAGTCTTAAGAACAAAGACAAAGTCTGATGTTGCTACTGATGATATACCACTTATAACCAAACAGTTCCAGTACCTGTACATATTGAAAAGGAACATCCTTGGATACTGGTCATGTACAGCAGAAAAATAATCCCCAAGACTCAGTAAAGCCTATTTGGTTGCACAGTGCTGTGCACACTGGTGCAGAAAGTTTTAAATTCAGTAAGCGCTGTGTACAGGTACCCACCTCCATGCAAACATGGTAAACACCATGGCATGCTAATGACAGCATAAGCAGCTGAATTACATGCTAATTAACCAATCTAACATGGTGGAGCTATTCAACAACCTATAAAGCATCTGTGTAGGCTCAGTGCTGGTTTTCCCACAGAAAGGAGTCTACATGAACAGAATGTTAGGGGCTGCTGCTGCTTTAATTCATTTGTATGTGCTACAGGCTGAAGCCAATGCTGCTGCTGCTGGTAGGCCCAGGCCAAGAAGGAGAAGAGTTTTCAGGTCTCATTTGACTTTTCACAACCTACATGATGTGGAAATTGTAGAGCACTACAGGGTGGACAGGAACACACTACAGGAGCTCTACAATCTCTGCTGTCCTCAAATCAGAGCCAGAGCAACTGAGGGGAACACATCCAAGTGGAGACAAAGTTGTGTGTAGCCCTTAGAATCTTAGCTACAGGAACCTTTCGGAGACCAACAGGGGACACAATGGGAGTGTCACAGGCATCAGCATCCAATATCCTCCACCAGTTCCTGAATGCTATACTACAGCATGCCAGTGACCACATATATTGTTCCCGTAGTTCTTAGGAGTGGGCCAGAATATGCAGGAGTTCTACAATGTAGCACACTTCTCTGAAGTACTGGGTGCCATAGACTGCACACATATAGAAATGAAGGCACTGCCTGAGGAACAGTGTAGGCTCTATATTAACAGAAAGGACAACCACTCTATCAACTGCTAAGCTGTGCATAATACCAGTGAAATCATCTTGACTGTGTGTGCGGGCAACCCTGGCAGTTACCACAACTCACATATTTGGCACACTTCTCAAGTGTACCAGATATTTGCTAGGGAGGACATCCCACAGGGTCATCTACTGGGGGATGCAGCTTATGCACTGGAACCATGGCTGATGACACCCATCAGAAATGCACACACACCCATGAACAAATGCCATAATGAGGCACACGCTTAAACCAGAAATATGATATAGCTTGTGTTTGGGCTGCTGAAGTCATGGCTCCAGTGCCTAGATACATCTGGGGGATCCCTGCAGTACAATTCATGGACATGTAAAGAAATATTCACATTATGTGCCATGGTCACAACATAATCCTGAGGAACAGCTTCAGCAAGATCAGCAAGGGGAAAGGGCATACATCCCAGTACCAATGCCAGGGTCACCACAGCCACAGTTAGATGAGGTGTCAGTGGGGGAACCACCAGCTGCTGTGTGTAGGCAGATGTAGACAGGCTCAGTATGCCCTTGCATTGGCTAACAGACAATGCAAAGCACTCTCACTCACAACCTAGAGGCCTAAAACCTTCCTCCTACAGACACACACACACACACACACACACACACACACACACACACACACACACACACACACACACACACACACACACATAGGCAACTCACACAACCTTTACCTTCCCATGTATTGGCTGTGTTCTGCTTGCATCAGATAGAGTCAGCCCTGAACAACAACTGTGTCAACTGCTGCTTTTGCAAGCTATGACTCTAACCTGGAGTGCACTGTGTAATAATATGAATGAGTGGTATATCCTTGTATCACACTAATTGGTACTGTAAACAAATAAGAGGCAGGAGACTGGTACTGAAATGATATTAAAATGTAACAGCAGAGATCTGTATGACTTATATTTGTTCATTATTAAGTAGTAGGCCTCAGGCATCAAACATTCACACAGTCATACCCCTGAAAAGTAGTGATGGTTACTGCATGACCTAGTTTAGCATCATACATTTATAATGGAAATTCATTAAAGAGAGAAGTTAGAAAGTAATGATACACATTGCAGTTTCTGACTATACAACCCTCACAAGATCATTCACAATAAAGTTGGGAAATTTTGATGCTATCATTTGTGTAACTTTCCAAGGCCAGTATACGTCAAAGGTAAAATTAACATTTCAACACCACAAATGCAGTTATAGTAAGCACTTTAAGTCAGCTATGCACCCTGAGCATCAGGCACAAAACTTTTGTATCCCTGAATCCAAAAGATAGAAAACAAGGATATGGCACAGTTATCATCACTTGCACAGGGTGATGATAGAGGGAGCAGGAGGCCTAGGCTGGCACCAAAAGTCAGCAAGTGTGTGTGTGAGTAAGAAAGCAAAGCCGGCAGACATCTTGATAAACCAACAAATGGCCAGTGAGACAAAATGAGTCTGAAGCTGCATGGCTGAACCAAGTAACTGTTGTATGTGTGTCTGTAGGAATCCTCAAAGTGAAATTGGTGTGTGAGAGTCTGCATGGACATAGCCAAACTCTGTGCATGCATGGTAGAGGTGGCAGTTCATCGCTGTCATCCCTGACCATGAGAACTGGCTCAGCCAGGAGTTGCACTGGCACTTCCATGCCCACAGTCAGATGCACTGCTGCTTCCTGAACATGACTGATGTCTGCTGGATAAGTTCCGTTCACTGGGACTCCCAGAACAATGACCCCATGGCCTGCCACATCTGGGTGTGGACAACACACTCACTGGCAGTGCAGTGGAAGCACTGCCACTATGGGAGTGTTATTGGGCACAGCCAAATGGGCTGACAGTAGGTGATATGGTTGACCTATTCCCAGAAGGATGCCATTCCCCCGCAGCAGATGTTCCGTCACAGAAACAGCATGTTCCATGACAGACAACCCACGTTCCAACGTATCATTCAGCCAATCTATGGAATAGGCAGCACAGTGGAGGAATTTATGTATGTCAGCCTGAGCCACACTTACAACCCTGAACATTTGTCTGGAGTACCTATGGGAACATGCCTGTGCCTCCTTGATGGCCCTAAACATATGTTGATTGACACAGAAAGAGACACTTACACCAGGTGGAGGAGGAACAGCAGGCTCCCTCTGAGCACCCCTATCAATCCTCCTGTGTGACACCTCACCCACACTTTGGCTATGGCCAGACTCCACAAGCACTGAAGCTGAAGTAACAGCACTTCCCTGATCAATGGCCTTGCCCTCCACCTGTCCAATATCTGTGGTGTCACTGGAATGGGTAGGCATACGCCTACTGACTATGTCCAATGGAATTTCAGGGAATGGCTGTATGTCAACCTGAGTGTCAGCTTCAACCTCTGCACTCCCTGACTATGTCTCAATTTAAAGTGAAAAAACGAGCCAGCACTCCATTCCATGACAAAGGCGAAAGTTATTTTATTTAAACTTCAAGACAAATCTTGAAGTTTAAATAAAATAACTTTTGTCTGTGTCATGGAGTGGAGTGCTGGCTCGTTTTTTCACTTTGGATGGGTTCTTCAGCCGTGCACCAGCCGTTTGTGCAGGAGGGTGTTCTTTTGATTTCCTATGTCTCAGTTTAGCCACCATCACTGTCTAATGATACATTGACATCAGGTGGCACAGGGCTCACACTTTCACTGTCATGATCTCCTGTGATAAAAAAACAAGAAACACAGAACAATATTAATACATACACTAACAAACTAACAGTTGTAACAGACCAAAAAAAAAGCAAACAAACTAAAAACTCCACTTTAAAACGATAAAATGAACCAGCAAATGATGTCAATAAGTCCCACTAACTAAGTGCTTTTGCCAATAAGCATTGGCTTCTTCAGAGTTAATGGGAATGAAAATGCATACCCTTAAATACAAGTGCCCCTTATTAAGTTGAACAATCAAATATCATCATTTCAAAAATCATCATTTCAAAAATGTCATTCTTTTTAAAAGGGTCCTAAAGACCCACATCCCATTTTATAACCAAAATACAACTTGTCTAAAATATATTATGTTATTAATATGTAAATGTTATGTTGAACATAGAGAATCAACATTAGTTTCACATTTAAAAGCTGAAAACCTGATGTCAGGTGAATCATAAGTCAGTCAACCACCAATGTTCCAAAGCCAGATCACCTAAATTTCACTAGCTCTTTGTTTTAATACAGAAATAATGGATATATTGTCATTCAGACCAGGTGGATTTGTAGCGTTAAGTCTAGTCTGCCACCTATATTTCCTATTTTCAACCTTCAGCCTATCATCACCCCCTCTTTCATTCGGGAGAACTTGGTCAATAACAAAAAAGATACATTTCTTAAAATTAGGACAAACAGTACTATGGATATACAAAGCATTGTGTATGTTTTTGGTCTTAATGGCTCTGTAATGTTCAGCTATTCTATCCCTGAACCTACGTACCATTTTGCCCACATAAAACCCTTGACAACTGGTGCAAGTTGCAATGTACACTAACACAGATGTATTGCAACTGCATTTCCCTGGACAGGAAAAGGTCCGGTCATAACCTTGTACTAAGACATATGGTCCATCATTGACATATTTACAATATTTACATGCCCCACATTTGTGCATGGCTAAATGTTGTGTCTTAGTTTTGGGTCCTTCTAAAATGTTCTTAATGTTTCTGCCCCTGCTAAACACAATCCTTGGCACAATCCCCAATTTCTCTTTGGTTTCCTCATCTATACAAATGTGCCAAAATCTATTAATCGCTTCCACAAGTGAAGATGCCTGATGATTGTATCTCAGTACAAATGCTTTACATTTTGGGATTCCAAAAATAACTGGTGTTATGGGGTGGTCCACTGTTAAAAATCTAAATTCTTTTTCATCTAATGCTTCCTGAAATAAAGCATCAAGTAAATACAAATCTATTCTCCTATAAGCTATATACATCTCATTTTTGGAGACTCTTTGATATGTGAAAGCATCGTTCAGAACATCCTGCATTTTGGACATGTAATCTATATGGGCCATGATGACAACCCCCCCAATCTGGCTTCATTATCCTCAGTTCTTTATTGCCAGCCAACTCAAATGAAACCCTCCTTTCCTCATAACTGAGGATGTCATTGTTCTTATTCCTACCCCTATTTGATAGCACCTTCCAGATTTCCCTTTCACACATTTTTTCAAAGATTGTTACATCCTTATGGCTAGGAGGCAGAAACGTGCTTTTCCTCCGCAACACACTTAACCCGTTCAAGTTAATATCTATATGGTCATTAAAAATAGGCTAAGGTTAATTTGTCTAGTAAAAAGCTTCAGGCTAGTGATAACATCTGCTAAATCCAGCCAAAAAGAAGGAACAGAAGTAATACCTTTACTAAGTAATTTATGATGTACCGTTTTGATATTCAGACTACTGAAATTACAGATCATAAATCCATCTTTTCTCAAGATAACACAACAGGGTACACAATTATAATCATTTAACTCAACGTCAAACACAACATTTCCAACACATTCACATTCAAAGTCACCAGTAGTCAAGAAACAGTCATTAGAAAACAAGTTCAATGTCTCCTGCTCCTCACCCCTTGGCATCTCCTGCTGTAGTGAGCATTGGTTTGCTGATAACCCCCATACTGTTGATTCTTGTAACCACCTGCCCTCCTGTTCATTAACCTTTCTGACCTCCTTATCTGAGGGTGCAGGTGTAAAAAAACTTTATCACTGTTTTGTTTATTAATTAGTTCATTCCGGTCAACGAAAGAAGTCTGTTGATTTACAGTCTCACTTCATTCATTTCCTTGCGAGGTAACATGGTCAGTATTAGTGTTAGAAAACCCCACAGGGTAAGATTGGCTGTTCTTATAGTCATTTTGGTCCCTAACTAATTTCATTAACTTAACACTGGTGTTTTTAACAAAATCATCTAAATTATTTAAAACCTTTTGATAACTATTACTGTATTCTGAAAACAAAAGGTCATTCACAACAGTGATGCCACTATTACAGAAACTACAGCAATGTGCACAGCAGGCCTGACAACAACAGCACACACACTAAACTAATTCATTCAGCTGCTCATCAGTACTGACATAAAAATGTGTGGCTTAGTATCTGCAGATGAGAGTATCCTCTGTAAGCTGGATGGGCCTGGAAGAAGTTAAGCAAGAGGTAAGGGCAACATCATCATAATTAAAAGTAACACAGGTGGTAATACTTGTACCCCTTTATATGTCCATTAACTATACTGTCAACAAGGATGTGGTCGTCAACTCAAACCTAAGCTAATAACTGTACCAATCTTTATCTCCCCAATAAAAAGTGCACATGACACAGAAGTACCATATTGATTTCAGTTGTTTTACTGTACAACAGTATTTAAAGTTTGAGGTAGCAAAACCTACCTGGAAGCTCCTCCTGGGACATGCTTGCTGTCTCTGACACTGTTGCCTCCACATCCAGGACATGTTGTACTTCACTCTCCTGTGAGCTATCTGGATCCCTGATACTCACCAGGAACTCTTTATTGGGTGTTAGCGGTGTTTCCCTACCGGGGCCTCCCCGGTACCCATCTGGTCTTGGCCCACTGCAGCTGCTCCTCTCCATGCGGATGTGATCATGTCAGTGGCCCTTTGGTTCACCTGCTGCTATGTCTTGCCATGGCCACCCACGGCATTCAGATCAGCAACTATCTGTTGACAAATTTGCATCCTATGTTCCATATCTCCCCATCCCCTTTCCAGCAGAAAAGCTCCATGTTGTCTAAAGGCATCTACTATGACCTGGCTCTCAGCTTTGGTGAAGGGGGGGTCTCTGAGGATTGACATGCCTGGGTAGCATACTCTTAGGTGTCCTACAAGACAAAAGAAGGATAATACATGTAAGAATCACATAAGTAAGGATCACTTGTTTTCAGATAAAACAGAAAAGGTAGCCAGTCAGTATTACCCCCCCTGTAGAAGCATATAACAGTCTATAGATGTGAAATATGAACAACATGCAGGATGCAAAACAAGAAAACTAACAGGAGAAACATATCCTTATTTGTGCCATAACAGTAACTCACCTTTGTTCCCCACCCCCACCCACAAAAGAACAGTCTATCTTTGTGCCATAACAGTAACTCACCTTTGCTCCTCCTAACCACAAAAGAACAGTCTATCTTTGCGTGTGTCATAACAGTAACTCACCTTTGCTCCCCCCACCCACAAAAGAACAGTCTATTCTTATTTGTGCTATAACAGTGACTCACCCTTTGCTCCTCTAGCAAAAGAACAGGAAAATGACACATTTTGCTAGCAAACCATCTTTGAAATGCTAAAAGCTCTATCAAAGGATCTCTATGAAACATTTGTACATATTTATCGCAACATATTCCATGTTCATGCATTGGCAATCATGTATACCTCTGAAATGGCTTGGCAAACATGCCCATTACATCAGTATACTTCTAAGTAATGCATACAGATAAAAGTGTAAAATCCTTTGCTTCAGAATTTTCTTAAATACATTCTGGCATATGCAGTATGTAGCTGAACAAATGGAAGCATAGCTTCTGAAATTCAATACTCCTCCATGCATATATATTTCAAAGCAATAGTGTATCTTCAGTCTTCTCTACATAAGCAAGTCTCCTCACCATTAGTTTGCCTAGGTGCACGGTTGCCTTTTTATATGGTGTAGATTCAGGGCTTTCTGCACGGTGAAGATGCAAATGAGGTGTGAACTCATTAGAATTGCTGAATCCCCAAAAATAGGATCCATGTAAGGATGTAAACATAGTTCAGCCACTTCCTCAGTGTTTGGTTTTAATGGATTGCAACTGTGACTGATTAATGCTTGGAAGAAGGAAAACACAACAGCACTGCAGGCTGCCTTACTTCCAGTGGGTGTATCAGGTCATATCTACAAAGAGTTAGATGTAGGGTTGGAAATGTAAGTAAGCAGCACACAAGTCACAGTTTGTGTTCCTTCACATCAAACCTGCCATTCATGTTTTGGCAACTGCATATGATATAATTTCCACTTAATATCCTCACACATTTTAAGGCCAATGATACAGAATGATATACACACACTGCATGTCTCAGATTACTGCTCAGATACATGAACAATGGCCAACAAACATAAATCTAAGACAGAGATGTTTATTTGCAAGCAATAACTATGACAGGTTTTGATCACTAGGTGCACTACATCCAAAACTTACTAAAAGTATAAATGATACTTGTATGGTTTGATAACAATGTAGATGCTGTTGCAGTTGGATGTGTGCATATTACGTTCCTTGCTGCAAAGCTGTTTGTGTGTCAAAGAGGGATAAGGCACCCATCCTGAATTCTGAAGGTGCAGTGGAGTGAGAGTTCAAATCCAGATCTCTGTAGTAATATCTCATGTGTACTAACATTTTCTATTGTGTACGTTTCTTTTCTTTTTCTTTTTTATTTATTTATTTATTTTTTGTTATTGGCCAGTGATTGCACAATGCACAAATTAGCTCATGCATGGGAGATGGAGAAAAATGAATGTCAATTTTGGCTGTGCTTATCTCATTTCAGCAAAGTGCAGCAGTGCACAAACTGGGAAGAACACAAGATCCAGACAGCCAAAAATAGAAACTGAATGCACTCAATTAATAGTATTGGGCATCACGCAAACGCAATAAGTAATTTTGCACTGCTGTTAACAGCAAAACTTTAAGAATGGTTGTTAAAATAGGAATGTCATGTGACTAGTCCTGTGGCAGGAGGTGTTAAGATTGGAGTACAGATGGTCCTGGGTTCTAGTACAGGGTGTGTAAACTTTGTTTTACTGCTGTGACATTACAATATATAGTAATGAGCTGCCACATAGACAAGTGTTTTCACAATCTTCTTGTGGCAACAGGTGTAAATGTAGGACTGCCATACACATGATTCTGGGTTCAAATACAGCATATTCCATACACTTTTACTGTTGTTTCATATCCCATTATAGTTGCTCTCACTATAACACTTGACATGTTGTAGATGATATTAATTATATGTATGAGGGCTGAAGCACTAGTATTGTGTCAGTTATGTATTCATTTATCTATGTATTATCACATTTATTTTCAAATGTATGACTGTGGGTATATTGTGTACTATATTCCTATAAGTATATTGCTACTATCTCAACTGCTATGGCCTTCACATTTGTCTAACACACATACACAACTGCCTATACATCCCATAACCTTTAATTTGATTTGCTTGCTACTGTTGTGTTCCACTTGCCATCACTCAAACACAGTGCTCGGATATGCGTACTGCCAAGCACTGAATTTGCATGATGGTAAGTGGAGTGCAATATTTTCAAACAATGTGCAGACTCCCAGTAAATGCAATAACTGGAACTGGCAGGAACCCATCACTCTCCATTGCTGTTGATCCATGGTGAACAGGAGAGGCATTTCTGGGGAAGGTGTCAGACTTAAGGCACAGAGGTGGGTTGTCCAGGAGTCCAAGATTTATATTGGACTCCTAGTTAAACACCACAGTGCCAGCCTTCTGAAGGGAGGCTATTCTGGCACTCAGTATAAGTCAGATGCTTGGGATAGTTTGACCCAGGCTGTAACCAGTGCCAATGGTATCTCAATCACTGGTGACCAATGTAAGCATCAATATAATGACCTACAGCAGAGGAAGAAGGATACCCTCGATGCTTGGTTTGAGGAATTTAGGACTAAGCGCATCCCACAACTGTGTAAATATCAACTACAGGTAGTATTTGTAAGACTAAAAAGCTGAATATAGGCAAGACTGGTATTCATAATGGTATTCTGTTCTGTTATGTTCTGTTTTTCCACAGCTGCCACGGACCAGGAAGTCAATGTAATAACTCATGGGGCTAGATTGGTGAGGATGAGGGAAGCATGTGGTATGTATGCAGCAGAAGAGTAGTGTTATTGTAGCATTAAAGTTAAAGATATATTTTTTTGTATTTTATAGTTTGTATCAAACTGAGCATGCATATCTCAGCTGCAAAAGCAAGTATGCACATGTCAAGGAGTGCGTGCTGCAATCTGTAGTATAGTGTGCATCTGTTAGGAGGTGGTAGTCTTAAAGGTAAAGGTTAATTAATTATTTAATTGATTAATTAACTTATTAGCAGTGGTATTGATTATAGTGTTTTTTTGTATTTAAACCTGTGTTTTAGTAATGTTTTTTACTCTGTGAAGGCCTGGGAGCCGAAGCGCTAAGTGCAATAAATATTTTATCTACCAGCGTTGCTTTGTGATTGTGGCTGTCATCACTAGTTTTTTTTTTTTTTTTTATTTTGGTGGTATTTGTGTTAAAGGTAAAAGTTCTCTGTTAGGAGTTGGTAGTCTTAAAAGTAAAAGTTAAGATAATGGAGTCAAATAATTGTATTAATACATTGTATGTCACATTTGAAGGTACTAATCTTACCTCTTTTTTCCTCTCAGCCCAACTCTTATCTCTGTTTTTTTCATTTTAATTTATTTTATTTATTTTTTGTTGTATTTTAATAATATCTTGTCAAAATGTGTTCATGTCTTCCATGAGTACCACATCACTAAATGCTGCACAGCACAGTGGAGTACGCCTGCCCCACAAGATCTGCCTGCCTCTCTCTATCGGCTCCAGCACCATTGCCCAGAATGTCTGAGAGCCAACCTGGCAGCACCACATCTGCCTTCCCTGCACTACCTGCCCCCTTAGGTAGTCCTGCCCTAGAGGCCAGTACTGTGGTACCATCTGGGAGCTGCTCACAAATTCACTGTGCTAAACATGACCATCCAATTATGCTCAATAAAGGTACTTGTCTTTTTACATAGCTAGGCTTCTAAACACCCTAATGTTATTAGGCTAGTGGCCTTATATGAACCTATGAAGCTATGTGTCTATGCTGGCGTCTTAACCTGTTGCCCTCCACATGGTCTGCTGATGTCATCTACTATAAGTTTACCTTCACTGTTGTATAAATCAGACTTGTGCCATGGCACTTGGGTAAAGTACTGGGTTCTATAGTCTGTGAACTTAGGTAGGGGTTCTGTTCTCACTGCAGTTGATTTGGTGTGTGTCTAGACAGCAGAGCAGAAGTGTGTATCCTACAGTTACTTCTACAATGACATGGACTGTCAGTATTTTGATACTTGCACATACCTACACATCCATTTCATGTAGGTCCCCCAACCCCTTGTCTCCCACATGATCTGCTGATGTCATTTACCATAAGTTCATCTGCACTGCTGTATAAATCAGACTTGTGCCATGGCACTTGTGTAAATTACTGGCTTCTGTAGTCTCTGCATTTAGATAGGTAGGGGTTCTGTTTTCACTGCAGTTGACTTGGTGTGTGTGTGTGTGTGTGTGTGTGTGTGTGTGTGTGTGTGTGTGTGTGTGTGTGTGTGTGTGTGTGTGTCTAGACAGCACATCAGAAGTATGTATCCTGTAGTGACTAATCTAATGACATGGATTGCCAATATTTTGATACTTGCACATGCCTTCACATCCATTTCATGCAGACCTGCCAACCCGTTGTCTCCCACATGGCCTGCTGGTGACATCTCCTATAAGTCCACCTGCAATCTTGTATAAGTCAGACCTGTGTTGTGGCACTTGCATGAAGTACTGGGTTCTGTACTCTGTGTACCTTAGATAGGTAGGGGTTCTATTCTCAGTGCAGTAAACTGTGTGTGTGTGTGTGTGTGTGTGTGTGTGTGTGTGTGTGTGTGTGTGTGTGTGTGTGTGTGTGTGTGTGTGTGTGTGTGTGTGAGAGCTCATGCTTGACATTACAGAGAGAATTTTATACCAGTATGTAGGACACTGTTATCTTCTACTCAACATACGTTGCTGATGTCATCAGCTATAAAGTGTTGTCTAACACGCTCTAAGTTGGACTTGAGCTCTCATGCTTGGGTAACGTACTGGGTTCTGGAGTCTGTGTAATTAGATAGGTAGGGGTTCTATTCTCACTGTAGTCAACTGTGTGTGCACACGCACACACACACATGTGAGTGTGTGTGTGTGTGTGTGTGTGTGTGTGTGTGTGTGTGTATATGTGTGTGTGTGTGTGTGTGTGTGTGAGAGAGCTGTTGCTTGACATTACAGACAGCATTTACACCAGCATGTGGGACACTATTATATTTTCCTTAACAGACACTGCCTATGTCATCACCTATATAACATTTTTGGATATGCAGTACTACCACCAGGGCAGGGTCAGAGACTGGCCTGGAGGCCAGGCAGAAGTCACCTCCTTCTATACAATAATGATTACAATGACATGGCTTTTAATCTATCCACATACATGATGGCATGGTTTGTAGGCCCTGTGTTATCTTGCTGAGAAAGCCCCATAGTTTCTCCAGCTGCTACCTGTGTCTGGTGAGGTACATGTAAAAAAGAACATTATACTCTGTTAGTGTTGTAACAAGGTTTAACTACAGTGTCATAAAGTCCTATGATCTCAATATGATGGCGTGACGTATGCACAACACAAGCTTTTAATAGCAGTGCGGACACTTGGTGGTCAATGTTCAGGTTACTATCTACATATGTTCCCATTGCTTGCATCACTTGGGTTCTGCATGGAAGGACTGCTGCCAATGTTTTAATTAACATGGGACTCCACTTTTCAGATGGACAACTTTAGAAACACATATGTCTGCATTTATTTTACAATGTGTGCCTTTACCACCATTCAGTTGTGTGTGTTAGCGCCTCCTGTACTATGTTATCACCATTGGTGCACTCAATGATTGCACACAACATACAAGAATCAGCAAAACAAAAGGCCATATACTTTAGCCTGAACTGTTGAGAAATACAGTTCAAACAGTGAAGGGCCAAGCACAGATCCCTGGGCTTTGCCAATGGTCAGTTCTACTGGTACAGGTTGATTCACCAAATTTCACATGATGTGTTCTGCCCATACCGCTCAGCTATACAGATTTTTGCAGAATGTCCAAATTTTTGCCTCATATTTTTGGTTCATTTCTCATATGATTGTAGTTTTCTAGCAAATCATTGGCAAATCATTCAGGTTTTAAGTCAGAAAATAATGACAATCATTTGAGTTTCAGACTTCATACCCTTCAGAAAATCTGTGCTAGTGCCAAACTTGTTATTCTATCAACTTTCCAAGTTTGTAAGAGCAATATTTAAAAAGTGTCCCTATTTTTGGGTTTTTGTGCCCCCATTATTTATGGCTTTGTCCAGATTTCTTGCTCTAAGAGGTTGAGAGGTATGGTTCTGTCAGTGAGACAATTGGTTACCCATCAAGTGACATAAGGTTTAATCCCAGCTTGGAGTTTTTCTCAATGATACCTGCATGTGTGATTGTGTCAAAACCCTAGGCCAGTTCACAATAGCCAGTATGTACTGACTGTCTTACCTTCATCCAGGCCTATCACACAGAATCAATGGGCTGTGACAACATCACAGATCACCTATGGCATGACTCAGCACATATACCTTCCTGATATGGTTGAATACACAGTTTGACATACCCTCCACAAGGCCTGTGTTCCCATACAAGGGTGTACATCAACATGCATCCACCTGAGTTGAAGGCACGCACCTGATGCATGCATGTATAGAGACATTCTGACTCTCCTTGACTGTTATGTAGACCAACATGTCATCATGGACCTCTTCTACATGTACACTAGTAATATTCCTGGTGTGTGCAATAGACCTGTGTGAGTTGTTAAAGCTACATCAGGTCTGTTACATTTGATAGATGTCCTCAAAGAGGTCATCGAGGGTATGCATGATACCAACAGTATCATCTTGTGGAACTTAAACAGGTCAAGGCATTTGACACAAATCCACCCTGAGGTATTTATTCAATCAACACTGTCATATGTGGCCATAAACACCTATATCACCAAATGAGTAGACCAGTGTATGACAATATGTGGCATCTCACTATGTTGAAATGTGTGATGTGACATAAGTTTACCATCCAGTGATCAGGTCGGTATATCAGGGGTGTCTACTCGGCCCTTTCTTGCCCAGTAGTTAAGTGATGGACATCACAGATGACATACACATGATGTGTCCAAACAGCTGTCTGAAGGACCACAGCTTGTGGGCAATCACTGACCCCAGCTGTGATATTAGTCTAATGCAGACAGTATCACCACATACAAAAACTGCTGCCACAGTCATGACAACACATGCATTGACAAGAAACATGGAGGGATTTGAGAAAACAGACACCCCACCCAAGTATAATGTAGACATCACACCCTATAATCAGACCAGCAGATATGTGACCTGTGTCCTGGGGTAGAGGATAAGTGGTACCTCCACCAGCATGTGGTCACAGTGCTGACTACTCCCTTGAATATAACACAAGTACTGGGCATGCGAAGGATATGCACATCAGAGGTGTTAATAACTCCATGGTTCCCAGCCTTCATCACAACAAGAACTGTATACAATGCACCCTTTTTCATGTACCTCTACCACATCCAGTGATGTGTAACTGAAGTGTACTATGTTTGTCACAGTGCACTGTCACACAATTTATTGGCCATACCTAGGTATTCTTTCTGTGGAATATATATAACTTGTTACACCAGATGCATGTGCGCTAGCTGTTCTGCTTATGCACACACTACATACATAGGTGTTTGAAAACATTAATGGCATGTATCTCTTCAGTGACAGCATGGATTGTGCTCTCTCTCTCTCTATATATATATATATATATATATGCATGTGTGTGTGTGTGTGTGTGTGTGTGTGTGTGTGTGTGTGTGTGTGTGTGTGTGTACAGACTCATCTCTTATCACTCTATATCACGTATGTTATGTCAGAGGCATGGGATTAGTGGTGGTATTACTCTGATACTGTCCATGATTGTTTTCCGTGATCCTTTACCTGTGGCCACTTTGATAGAGACCTCTGCTGAGAGTACACTCATATTCAGGCATATCAGTTTGCACAGCTTCACAATATGCACCCTACCCCAACTCTATGTCAGATTCCTGATAGATGTCCTCTGCATTATTCATGTAAGGATGCTTATCTCACACAAACATCCTCTCCATTATGTTACCTTGTGTGACAGTCACAGACAACACATTTTCAATGTGCAGTCCATACTGTACCATATAGATATGTGCTTGTTGTTGCTGCTACAACCATCTTCCATTGACATGCCCTCCTCTGCTGTACTTGAGGGAGGTTTCACCTGTCCTCTTTCTCTGTGTTCATTCCTACAATTCATTTGTGTGTCCCTATTCAATGCATACACTTCCCATGAGTGATCATTTTACATGGCAGTCCCACGTCGTGTTACAGCTCATTAGCACAGCTTCAGTACAGAATGCCAGGAATGGGATATCACAATACTCTGCACTGTAGGTACACTGTCCTGTACTGTCTTTGGACCATATACTTCACATTCATATGTCTCAACTGTCCTGCTATTCCCAGGATGTCCAGATGTTTCCTTATCAAACTTGTGAGTTTCTGCCATATCACTGGGATGCTCTCTGCACTGATGTGACTCAGTATTGCATACATTTGAGTGCAAACCTCCCAACTGTCCTGATTTCTGCAGGATGTTCAGATTTTGTCTCATATTTGTGATATTTTCCTCAGTACATTTTTGTTTTCTGGCAAATCATTGGCATGTCATTGCAGAGTGAAGTCAGAAACTGATGACTGATATTTGAGTTTCAAACTTCATACTCTTCAGGCAGTTCATGCTAATGTACAACCTATTTATTGTATGAACTTTCTAAGTTTGAAAGTGCAATATTAAATATCTGCCCTTATTTTTGGGCCTTTACCCCCAACTATGTATGCCTTTGTTCCCCTATCTTTCTCAAAGAGGACGACAGGTATGTTTGAGTTTCATTCTACCACATATCTGTACAGCATCTATGGCAATTATGTCCTTATTTCTTGTTAAGTTTCCCTCCATTATGTTGGCCTTTGTGGAGATATGTTGAACTAACAGAGTCACAGCTGTCTGTGAAGCCCTGGTGGTCATTGTGGCATTCTGAGCAAATCCCCAGGCCATAGGTGCTCTGTTTTACAAGGAATTGATATCCACTTTCACTTATATGGTTTTCTGGCTGGCAACACTGTTGCCAACCACGAAGCCTAGCTTAGGAGCGCCATGCATCATAAATATGCATTGTGTGCTGCCACGCGCTGATCACCATTGTGCTAACATGTAAAGTCTGTGTAGGCTCTGCATGAAGCCTACACAGAGTTTACTAAATCCTGGGGCATATCTTGTTTGAAAAACATGAAAAGAAGGGAAGGAATTTATGTTCTTTTTAAACATCTTTATTAAATTATCATTTAAGACATAGGCACACATACATTAAAAGAAAAGAAATCAAACCATGTTATCATTTTTATTAATTTACATACAATATGCATTACACATTACATATGTTTTTTCTTTATTTGTAACAACTGTCATTCAGTCCAGCATTACATAAATTGTTCATTTCCCTTGTTGTTGTCCTATTTGTGGATATCTGGGCTATAGCTGAACGTAACCAATGTTTGATATAAATGTTTCTAAAGTAGTTTCAAAAGTTTTAGCAAAATCTGTATAGGGACCCAGCTTATTCTAGAGATCCATGCTTCTCAGTTGTCATAGATTTTACAGAACATCCCAGGTTTTGCTTCATATTTTTGCCCTGTGCCTCATAAAATTTTGGCTTTTCTGGTAAATTACTAAAGATTGCAGTCAGTCAGAAATGCCAGATGTTACAGTTTCATACTTATTAAGAAAATGCATGTTATAAAACATCTTGTCCAATTAACGTTTTAATTAAATTACAGTAACATTTTAAAAGTGTCTCTGATTTTGAACTGTTGTTCTTGCATTAATTTTGGCTATGTCCAGAATTCTTGAGCACAAAAGTAACAATTATTTTAATATTGGAGTTCATCAGAGTCATGGAGTGGAAACTCATCACTAGCTGAGAGTCTTCTTTTGGTTTCATTCTTCATAAAGGAAATCCTTTACTTAAAGTGCCCTGAAACTATTCATTAATAGTACCACAACCTAACAAAGTTACTTGTCAAATCAATTAAATTCTGTGGCCCTACCTACAGAAAGTCTCAACATTACACTTTCAATCTCCACTAGTGCAAATGGGTGCTAAATGCACTCTGTCTTTAAGGTCAGACACTGGAGGCTGCCATACCACTGGAGATGACTATGAATGTGATACCTATCCCTAGGATCTGCATCCCATCAAAGAACTTTAAAATGTCTATTAATTTCCATCTGGAAGTGAATTATATCTGTAAGCATGTTGGTATTTTCACACTAAATATCATTGTTTCATACTGGAACTTCCTCACTTTGTATGCCAACACCTTTGTAGTATTTGAAGACACCACTCATTACTTTCTCTTAGAATAATTGTGTCACAACTTTCCATGTCTGTAGAGAGTCTGTTGGACTTTGCCTTAAGAATCAGAACTTTAAGGTTCATATGTGTTTGCAGTTGGAGTTCTCAAGAGACTGACCAACAAATGCTTTAACCCATGTTCCAACCTCCTTAGTTCATTATCCACACCTTTTCTCCTTTGGATACTAAACACTACTATATGCCATCTTATTTCAAGTTTAAATGCTTGCTGCAACAGTCTTGGGGTACTGTCTGAACTTCATGATGCTGTTTGAAATCCTACATTTACTCTACCATCTTGCAGAAAAAGTCAGGTCTATTTAATACTAACTGATTTATTTTACAACAAGCTGGCTTAGTAGACATCCATAACAAGTTTGACACTAAACTATAAACTAACAGGAAGATGGTTTGAGAGGGCCTGGATTTAGTAGCTGGGTTAATAAAATGTTTGGCCGATAAATTTTAGATTACAGTGAAATCAGTCCAACTGAAAAGGTGACCAGACACACAAAAATTAGTATATCACATAACACATGCATGGGTTTGATTTTCACATATCCAACGGATGATATAAAATATAGCATGTGGTTCCATGTGAATGTATGGCCAGTTAAGTTTGGGTTCAAGTTAATGTAAAAAAAAATGCCACAGACTGTAAAATAAAGTATTTTCCAGACAGATCCCTTAAAACCTCTACTAATATTTATTTTACTACCCCGGAGTTATCTAGGGAGATAGATAGCAATTACAAAACTGTGGCCTTTATTGATGGAAATTCCGCCACTAAAAGTTTGCAATAATCTAAAACATGAGAATGCCAATGTTTGCGACCACAGACATTTGCCAGATTTACTGGCATTTGTTTTAATTTGCTCTCATACAACAATAAAATATCTGAGTCAGTGCACTGCAAATATTTCACTGAACTAGAAGCGCAACATCGTAAATAATAAAGGAAACAACACTCATCCTGTTGGTAGAGAGTATAGCAACAGATTAACTGAATAATCACAAACAGTCTGAAATGGTCACTAATATGCAAAATGTATGGTGCTCACTATTAATCTCTCAACAATAGGGTTACTTGGGAACACACTACTGTGACATCATAGCTCTGCCATTCAGCAAAAGAATGAGGGCCAGCCAACATTTCAGCACAGAAACAAGGGATTAGTTATTAATTCTGAGGTACTGAAACTGAAATATGTAGATAAGGAGACCTACTTCCCAAAGCCACTAGCTTCCAGGAGAAAGGAAAAGAAACAGGAATACAAAAGAATCGAGCTGAACCACCCCATCAAGAACAGAGAAGAAACAGAGAAAGAATAGCAAAACACTGCTTAAAAGTACTAAATATACATTCCACAGAACTCTAAACCAGTAGCTTGTAACAGTTACCAATCACTGTGCTGCTTTTTATATTAGTTTTATATTAAAGGGTTGCACAAAATATGTTGCTGAATAAGGGACTTGAACTCTACTTTTATGTTTGCATAGGTGCTGTGTAGTTGATGTGAGAAAAATCCTTCTTGCTTTTACATCCCTTTTGTCACCTTATTATGATAACATCATTTATTTCTCAGACATACCGGTTTCAGTCAGGAAACAGTTGCTGAAAAATTATTTCACCTGCACATCATTGTTATTTTTGTAATTGTTGCAGATTTAATGAATTTAGATAAATCAGATAAAGAGATGACCTCATGGCTCCTTTTGTAACAGAATGCAAAACCATAAGGAGAAAATAGAACCGTTATGCAGATATATTATTTAGAATGTATTAATTTACTAATTTTGGCTGTTGGTAACCCATCTAAACAATATCCCTGTTTCAGGGTTGGCCTTGGTGGGATTGTGGAGATTTGGGGATATTCAAAGGATCAAAAAACACAGTATTAAGATATCACATTGTTATCATAGCAAACTAATATGAAGTGGACAGTCAAATGCAGGGAATAAAAAAGTATACGTTTTTGTAACATGTTTTATAATGGAGTTTTTCTGCCTGGGACTCCGCTGAAAATGGGCTACTGGCCAACTCTGTTTTTCCTGGTAAATAAATGTAAAATAAATAAATACTGTACTATAGCATAAATCTGCGGCATAAGGAGTGGCAGTACAATGTTCCAGATGATCAATAACAGAAAGCTACGAAAACAAAATTGCCACTGATTCTAGGGACAACAGCAAAGCATTCTATAGCTATGTGAAGAATCTCAATGGCAACACCCAGATCTGCTCTGAGTTTCAGCACAATGGCACGAAAATTACAGAACCAACTGATATTGCCAACATCCTGGCAGATAGGTTCAGTTCTAACTTTACCACCCCTCACCCCCTAAAGGGCACATATCTATACAGGAAGAATGCAGAATCCCTTTAATCACAACTACACAGGTAAAAGCAGCACTCTCTAAAGCCAAAAACACAGCATCCATGGGACCGGACAACATCCCAGGCTGTGTTTTACGCGAACTTCAGAACAAACTGGCTCCCCACCTAAGTACCATGTTCAACCATAGCCTCACGTCGGGCTTTGTGCCCACTGAATGGCACACAGCAACAGTTATCCCACTCCACAAAGGGGTGCTACCACTGATCCCAGGAACTATCGCCCTATTAGCCTGATTTACTTGGTCTGTAAGGCCATGGAATGTATCATCATGGAACTCATAAACAAAGACAATGGTAACCTCCAAACTCTGGACCCCACCCAGTTTGGGTTTGTGAAAGGCATATTATGCCTCCTGAACCTGACTGACTTTTTTGAGGCAGTCACCAAAGCCATAGACGAGGGTAAGGTGGTTCACACAGCCTATCTTGACCTCGCCAAGGCTTTTGACACCATTCCCCCATTCTGGAATTATAGCTAAACTCACAAAACTAGGTATAAATCCCTACATCACAAGATGAGTTGCCATCTGGCTCACTGACAGAACCCACACTGTAAAACTTGTAGACTCCAAATCTGACTTCAAACCAGTGACAAGTGGAGTACCACAGGGTTCAGTCCTGGGACCTCTCCTGTTTGGTATCTACTTCTCTGAAGTACAGGCTAACACAGAAGGCCTTTGGCTAATGAAGTTCACAGATGACTGCAAACTAGGAGCCATAGTCGAGTCCCCAAATGATGTGGACATCCTACAGAAGAGCCTCAGTGAGACAGATGTCTGGTGTCAGAGCCATGGCCTCAAGCTCATTGTCAAAAAGTGCATTGTCATCCCCTTTGGTAAAAACTCTGTACCCATGAACTACCAGAAGCGGCAGTCTACTTGATGCCGAATGTGTGATAAGAGACCTTGGGACCAAGGTGGACAGTAGTCTCTCCTTTGATAATCACGCCACAGTAGTCAGGAAATCCTTCTACATAGCACACCTCATCACAAAAGGGCTCTCATCCAGGAAAAAAGAGGTCATTGTTCCCCTCTACTCGACACTCATTAGATCCATTATAGAGTACAATGCCCCTTTTGGAATGTACCTCACAAGACATCTGCAGCAGCTGGAAAGGCCACAGAAGTACCTCACAAAGAGGATTACTGGCCTCAAACAGATGCCCTACACTGACTGTCTCAAAAAACTCCAACTTTATTCCATAGCATATCACCTACTCTAAGGTGATCTCTGCCTAACATATAAAGCTATGCCAAACCCAGAGCTGTTGGACATGGTACACCTAAAGAAGCCCCAATCCCTCTGAGCTACACACTCTAAGGACCAAAACCTTGTCACCACAATAAACAGGACATGCTGGAGGGATAGATTTCTGTCCCAGAGACTTCCCATACTCTGAAACAAGCTACCCATCTATGTCAAGCAAAGTTCCTCATTAGCACTCTTCAAGAAAAATCTTGATGAGTGGATGGGAACTAGGAAATACACCCTGGGGATCACTTATGTGGCTCTGCTTGACAGGGGCACAGGAAAATAACTTTCTTGGGTGGCATAAACCAGGGAACTTTGTTGGTTAGGCTTACTTAGGCCCTTGGGCCGAGAGCCTAGTACCTACCTATGAACCTATGAAAGCATGATACTAAGAGGGGAAGCAATATAAGACACACTGAAAAATATGAGGTCATAGGTAAACTGTAGACAGAGCAGAGGAGCATAGTTAATGGAGAGGTGAGGTAAGGATGGAGGGGTGAAAACAGAAAAGGGAGCACACTGTGATGTACAGCTGTAGACACACTAAAACAAGAGGGGCACATAATTAAGCTCTGGTGCATTAAACGTGAGCAAGATCCCTAACAGAGCAGAGAATAGGGAAATAATTCAAATACCAGTGAGAGAATATTAAGGAGGTAACTGAGAAACATAGCACAGCAGGATGGACGGTGTTAACTGTGAGGACAAGCAGAGCAGGTGAGACTGAAGTAACTAAGAGGCAAACAGAATTTGAGAGAGTGAGGTAACTAAGAGGCCAAAAGAGTTTGAGAGACTGAGGCAACTGAGAGGGGCCAAATGAATTGGAGAGAGTGAGGTATCTGAGAGGTCAAAATAGTTGGGGAGAGTGAGGTAAATGAGTGGCCAGAAGAGAGCCTTGAAGAGTGAGGTAAATGAGAGGCCAAAAGAGAGCCTGGAAGACTGAGGTATGTGAGAGGGTAAAAGAGTTGGGGAGAATGAGGTAAAAGATAGACAAAGCAGAGTTGGGGACAATAAGCAAAGATAACTGAGTGGACTGGCAGAGCTCGGGTGATTGAGGTAATTAAAAAATCTAAAATAGCTATTCAAGCAGGACAACTGAGAGACTTTCAGGGTTGTAGATAATGGTATAAGTTAAATGAAAAAAGCTAATTGACTTGGAGATAAAGAGGTCCTTGTGAAACCTGCAAAACATGGGCTGAGTGAAGTGAATGAGGAGGGCTACCATATTTTGGAAGAATCAGGTAAACGAGATGAGAAGAACTGATAACAGTGAGGAAACTGAAAGACCTAGCAAAGCTGGTGAGAGTAAATAGCATAGTTTTCAAGAGAGGCTGGAGGGCCGTCTGCCTTAGGCTGAATGAATAAATATCAGTAAAGATTATTTAGAAACTAATGTTGCAACATATACAGGGTTGTCAATCTGGATGCTAGCCACTAAACAGGTAGTTCTTGGTCAGACACAGGAAGCTGCACTTCAAACAAGGGGAACTGGCTGTGATGCTGTCTGCTTGGGTTTCCAGTAACAAATTTCAGAGGAGGCTCAAATCTTTACTAAAAATACTTAGTGTGTTATAGGTGTTACAGTAAAGATGGATGAATATTTCAAAAGCGGATAGGTGCTACTTGCATTTAACAAAATAATTAAATGTTTTATGTGGAAAATTATATGAAATCATATAGTCTGGAATTTTGCATCTGAATAGCATTAACTTGACTTTTTTAGCATTTAATAATAGGGGGTTATTACAAAACCATGTTTTAAGGACACACATATCCTGTCCTTGCTGCTTAATTTTGGTAATATTGCCATGATGTCATCTGTAGGTTCATAGGTAGTTAGTAGACTTGCAGTCCAGGAGACCATTGAGTAGCATAGCCCAAATTCCCAGTTGCCCTTAAGCACTGCCTGGTTAACTGCTCAAGGTTACACATCAGGCAAAAGACGGCTGATGGAATCAAACCTTGCAACATAGGAACTACAACTCACAACCTTAAACCTCTACAGCAACTGCCTGCACAGAAGTCTGTGGACAGTACTTCAAGAACTTTCTGATAGAGGAGAAAGGAAAGCAAGTCATGGTTAGAGACTTGTGGAACACTTTCTGCAATGATCCTAATGAATGTGAAAGAACAACTCCATTCAGCAATTTGCCTGCAAGCATACATGTAGTTGCTAAGCCAGATCAGTGTGCCAGAGTTTATTGGTAGGAGTTTGAAATATATATCTTATGACTGGTCTGGTAGCATAAATATTTTGTTAAGTCATAAGGTGAACATATTAAAAGTTACTTTAGTTAAGACCGAGGTGGTTCTCCGAGACCTTTATAATCCTTACTGTAGTGGAGTAGGACCTCTGTAATGTAAGACTGTAGCTGTTTGATGGTCTCTTCCCCAGACGTGAGGGAAATGTGATGAATTAGGAATTTTCACAAACATAAGTGCAGTCCCATTTGTGATTGCAGACAACTGTGGCATCCTTCCAAAATCACAGTGCCCTGAAAAAGAAACTGGTTAAATAGTTGTTTAATGAGGAGTAGAACTCTTGTCCCTCTTTCCCACTTAAAAAAATATGGTTGTGGGAACTTCTCTTTCAAGAATCATTGAATTTTGATGCAGAAGGTAGTTAATGATCTCTGTTTTAATAACTAGTTGCAAACATAAAAGATAAGTTTAATATATGGTGATAGAAGAAATGAGTGGGTGATTGTGGCAACTTCTAGAGTAGTGGGGTGAAGGAAATGTATCCGGAGAGGTCTGGAAACTGTTTCTTTTTTAAAAAAATTTAAAATCAGTTCTAACCATTTTCAAAGATGAGAAATGTATTTTACATTCCTTGTCTGCCAAGTTCCTGTGTATGCTATATTAAATAAGAAATGTAATTATGCTGCTAGGTTCCACGGCTGGCATGCATTCAAAATGACATAATTGCACCTGCCAAAACAGAAATAACATTTGCAGCCAAAGTAGCCAAAATGTACTTTAATATGTGCTGATACAGTACTGAAATTAATAGAATTGAAGAGATCAGAAAGCTAAAATTACCTTATTAGCCTTGAAACTAGGTATAATAACTAATCTGATCTTTTTCTAAAGGTTAGTGTTATAATATGTAACACATTTTTTTCCTAGGTAATTCCTAGTTTCTGTGCCCTCCATCTGATTATAAGAGATAAATCTAATGTCCTGTTAGAGGATATTATTTTCGGTTTAATCCTTGATCTGTGAGAACTAAACAAGCAGGAAACTGTCAGAGGTAATGACGCTCCAGCAGAGATGTTTGCACACTACAGCCAGCATAGTTCTGAATGTAAGGATCATTAGGGATTTGCAGTTTAGGTTAAATGAGGAAGTAGATGCTAACAGCACAGGATTTCATTAGTTGTTCTTTGCAGACATTGAAAAACACTTTGCACTTGAAATTTCAACATAGTCAAGGTGAAAGGCAGAGCTTAAAAGAGTCATGAAGATATTCCATTTTAGGCATTATGCTTATGCTGCCAGAGCAGTATGAAACCAGAGAGTTAAATGTAATATAAAGAGGAATGTGCAGCAATGAGTACCCACAGTTCCTTGTATGTGGGATGTCACATGACCATGTCTTCTTCACTTGTTGCCACATAAATAAACATCATGGTTGTCTATTTGCAAGTATCTTTGTCTCATTATTAATTTCAATAGGAAATGTTAACAGAAGACTTTGACACTGTTTTTGTGAATTGTCCCCAGCTACTGGATAATGACAGCACATTATATTAAATCTCAGAATTTTACCCCTCACTCAATTGATTTTAATGCATAATGAGGATGTCTCTGCTTCCAGATCTATTAACAATGTGACAGCAGAAGTTAAAAGTGATAACTCCAGTATGTTTAACTACAATTACAGTGATAGTTGTTAACTAATATAAAGAATATGCTTTGTTCAAGACAGAAGATTAACATAAAGTAAAAAAGAAATAGCAATGAAGAACAGAAGTACATCACTACAATTCCAATTCATTCCAAGGCTTTGTATATTAGATTTGTTAGACTGATAGGTCTGTAGTTCCCGGGGTCAGTTGATGGTCCACCTTTATGAAGAGGGATGACAGCTGCAATCCTGCATTCACATGTCACATAACCTGTTTTGAGGCTGTAGTTAAATAGTGCCTCAAGTGGTCCTGTTAGGTCATCTTTTAGGCTATTTAGGAGGCAAGCTGGGTATTGTCAGGGCTCATTGAAGCAGTGTTTTTGGCCTTAGAAAGTGCTACCTGGACCTGCCCCCTCTTGACAGTTTGAGGGGATATGCTAGAAGGAATTTCACAGATGGTAATGGGGGAGTGAAGTTGGAGCAAAATTTATCAGCTAGTAGATGCACTATGTCAGTCTGGTCAGTGAAGGTTATGCCATTTACCACCAGTTCTGCTCACTGCTGAGTATTACCTTTTAAGATTCCTGACATAGCTGAAGAAGACCATGTGATTGTCCTTAACCTGGGAGCATATCATGACCTCTTAGTTGCTCTTGTTGGACATTATTAGACCTCCTAGTTTCTTCTTTAGTTGACTCAGAGAACTCTTGTCTCTATGAGAGTTGCTCTTTCTGATTTTGGCCATAACTTTTTTCTTTTGTTATACAACCTCTTAAGGTAAGGATTTTACCAGTGTAGTTTGCTTTTGGTGATAGATCTGGGTTTACCTCTATGTTTGTACAAGGTTTCTGTAAATAATTCTGCTTGTGTTCTCAGGGTTTGCAGAGCCATGAATTTTGACAGACTGTCACTTAATAGGGGGTACTTTGCTTTAGAATAGTTCCTAACTGTTATGGTTTTGCTGGGTTTTCTGGGGGTGGGGTGGGGGTTGCCATGATATGGTGGGGGAGAGGTGCAATGCTCTCCCAAGTTGGTTCATACTAGGTCCAATATGTTTGATCCTCTGGTTGGAGTGCTTATCTGGTCCAGGGTGTCTGTGTTGATAAAGTTTGGAAAAGTTGTTCCTATGAGTTACAGGCAGTATACATTTCCTAGTCTGAATAGGGTACTTGATTTGATGATGACTGTCTCTAGTAGGTCTAGGTTAGAGTTGTGAGCTTTGTGGGTGGTAGAGGGTAACCTGTAGCTGGCCAGGAGATTATAAGGTACCTTGTCTATGGAGACTTGGAAGTGAATGAACTCCAGAGCATCATCTTATTTAACCAACCTGGAGTTGTATTTGTTGCAAACTTAGATAAAGACACCTCTACCTTTAGACCCTACCCGTGCTGCTGTTGGTCTAAATGTGTGGAAGATACTATAGTCTTGCACTGCCAGAGTACTTTCTGTGGCTTTAAACCGGTCTCAGGAACAGCCCATATGTCTACATTCTCCAGATTAAGGAGATCTTGTAGGCTGTGAAGTTTCTTGTTTAGGCTCCTAGAGTTGAGCAGTAACACCTTAAGGTTACTTTGTGTTTTCTTTTTTTTTGTTATGGTGGTAGTTTTGTCATTTCACATTGTCTAAAAAGACTCTAAGGGGGTAGATAAAGTTTTAACCAATATTCAAACATCCAAGGGACAGTTGCAGACCATCCTCTGCAAAGCAAAGTGGTCTGTTGACCATGTCATCCCATGCTGATAGATACTGGATTCCCCTGGAGTGACACCAGAAACTAAGCCAGTTATTAAAATCAGTCATTTTCTGTTCATACTGAAGCATCCTCCTTGGTAAAGATAGAGTGCCGCTCGGAGCAAGGCATGTGCCTATCTGTGACACATATTCAAAGAGATCCATAATGTCTCTTTTCATACAGTCCAGTGAGGTACATCTCAGGTCATTTACACACGTGTGGACTATGACAGCATCACATTGGTACCTGTGGTACAGTAACTTGAGTACATGCATGATATTGTGGATCCAAGCTCCAGATAAACAACTAATCATTACCATCTTGTTTTCTAGCCTGGTGAGAGGGGTATCTGTGTGTCATACAATAGAATCCCTTATGATGGAAGTACTAGGTAAAGTGTTTGCTTGCCTTATGGGCTTTGTTCTTGAGGGATCATTGAGTGAAGGCTTATGTGTGATGATAGGTGTTCCTTTTGGTGGCTGCTTTAGTGATTACTGAGGATATATACTGCAGTTTGATGGCTTAGTAGGTCTTTGAGGTTTGGGATTTTTTTATTTTAAGTGCTTCAGCATAACGTCGATGTGTGTGATAAATGGTATGTGTAGAATGTGGTGTGTGTGTGTGTGTGTGTGTGTGTGTGTGTGTGTGTGTGTGTGTGTGTGTGTGTGTGTGTGTGTGTGTGTGTTCTTGACAACCTTGTTTGTAAGCAAGATTTTTGTCTCCAAGGAAGTTAGTTATGTACATCTTTTGCATACTGTGTTAGTTTCTTTAAGGATTAAAAGGTTGTCTGAGTACATGAAACAATTGCTACATTGTCTCAGGATGCGCATATCTAGCAAGCTGGCCACACAGACATTAGGAAATTACAAATTTATATTGTCTGGACCTGTATTAGGGCTAGATTACAATGGTTTAGGGACTTTGTTTTACATGGGTCACCTGAGTAGCATTTAGGGTTAAAGTTAAATGTTCGATAGTGTTATGATCTGATATTTGTGCATCCCAGCTAGATGAAAAAAGATTCAAAAAAAAAAAAAAAAAAATCTGCTTTTACTGTATTTGTGTTTTTTCCTACTTTATTTTGCTTTTGCGTCTTCTTAAAAGTACTCAGTTGTATTTATTACTGCTTGGTGTAACTTATTCTAAGCCTTTTAGTTTAAGCACTTGGGCTTTAGACCAGTTGTTTTACATTAGGAAGGTTTGTGGCCTGCACTGTGGTGGCAGGACAGGTAGCTTACATCCTTCTAAGTTGGGAACTGCTGATTGAGGGCTCAGTGTCTGTTATTCTAAAAGTGTATTAGTTCTGGTTTAAGCACCTGGGCTTCAGGCCAGTTATTTTACATTAAGAAGGTTCATGGTCTGCACTCTTGTGGGAGAAGAGGCTGGACTCTGCCCTTCTGAGCTGGGAATTTCTGGTTAAAGGCTGATAGTGCCTGCCTATTTGAACTATTTCTTACTGTAATCGGTATACCTTGTTTGCTGTAGCATAGACTAGATCCAGGCCTGCCGAGTCTAGTTTTGTTTGTATGCTTGTTATTTCCCTGAAAAGCAAATTCCACCTAAAACGTGGCTTTTCAGCGCTTCTGTAGATCCCTAGTGATATCTGCATTGCTTACTGTACTTATTTCCTTGTTTCACTTGAAAGAAAGTTACTGTTTGTCATTTTTGTATTTAAGTTACCTGGCACTTGCTCACTAAAGCAATTATATAAGTCAGCACTAAAAAATTAAAAGCACTACACCCTCACAAACTCCCCCTGGAGTACCTTGCTCCCCACTGGCCATTTTTTTCAATTATAAAGAAAGTCCCAATACTATTCTAGCATGTCCAAAGGTCAGTTGTCAATCTCCTCTCCAGTTCAGCTGGTGAATCTGGGAATCTTGAGGCAATGTTACAACTGCCTCATGTACACAGACAACCCTCTCCTCCTCCCAACAAATTCCAACACATGTGAGAGATGCAACCATATAGCCAAACTGGAGGCTAAGCTCTCTCAACTCAGTACTGGCGTAACCAGTCAGGAGGAGAAGGAAACCACACTCACTAAAATTCCAGTCTCATAGACCTACCACGACAGCAAACCAAACACATAAACACACAAAAACATACTTGGAGTCTCTAAATAAAAATCTGCCTAAGCAGCAGAGACCTCCAAAGCAGACACCCAAGCAATCGCTACCCCAAAACAAAACACGTGCAACACATAGCTCACAAAGCCAGTGTGTCAACAGTCACAGCCCTTAAGGCTAAACAACACACCTGATACACTTGTAATAGGTGACTCTATCATCAGGCACACTGACGTCCCACTCATCAGGCTGAACAAGGAGAAGGTCACGGTGAGCTGCCTGTCGGGCGCTAGGATCCGCCACATAACACAAGCACTCAAGTCACTCCAAGGCAAGTACAAATATGACTCAGTCATTGTCCATGCTGGTGTGAATGACCTGAGATGTACCTCCCTGGACTACATGAAAAGAGACATAGAGGAGCTATCTGTGCATGTAGCCCAGACCGGTATGACCCTGACCTTGAGTAGCATCTTACCCTCACCAAGAATGATGTCACAGTATGAAGACAAGATTATCAACAATTGGCTTAAGTATTGGTGTCATTCAAAGGGGATCCAATGCCTGTCAGCCTGGGATGACATGCTTGACAAGCCACGATGCTTCGCTAGGGACGGCTTGCACCTGTCACCCCTGTGCTTTCGGATATTGGCAAAGGCTCTTGCTACTCCCATACTGCCTTTTTTAGGCAAGGCTCAAAAGACAAACCCACCTCTATAGGTATCACAAGGGATAAGAATCTAAGAGTAATGCTACTCAATGCCAGAAGTCTAAACCTCAAGATGCACGCACTCGAAACTCTCCTTAGCATGGAGAACATCGATATCTGTGCAGTAACAGAAACCTGGTTCAAGGCTCTAGAGAGCACCCCAGTACTACCAGGTTATACCTCATACCATGCTTTTCGGCCCCAAAACTTGGACCGAACCACAAAAGGATGGGGAGTATCAATATTCATCAAAGATACCCACACCTCCAGGTTAGTGGCACAGCACGAAGCATCAGAGACTATCCATGTGCAACTAACAGTGGGTAAAACTGTCTTCCAGTTTATAGCCTGCTACAGACCACCCTCTCAAACTCAGGAACCCCACTCGGCCTTACTGAGAACACTGGAAAATATGAAGGTCTCTCCAAACACCATTATATTGGGTGACTTCAACTACCCAACTATAGACTGGGAGCATTACTCTAGCTCCAACACCCTAGCCCAAAGGTTCCTAGAATTTATAAACTCAAATGCTATGGAACAACTTGTTACCACTCCCACAAGAGGGGAAAACATACTGGACCTGATCATCACCAACATGGGGACTCTATGCTCCAGACCAGAAGTGTATCCCTCACTGGTAAGATCAGACCATAAACTAATCTCACTGTATATTCACATCCTGACCCCACCCCATGCCCAGAAAACCACAGTGAAAAACTTTTAAATATGCATGACTACTAAGAAGGTCCAGAAAACAAACTCTATCATAAAGAAAAGGCCTGTGAAGGATAGATCATTTAGTCTGAAACTGACCACTGGCAGGCATAGTCATCTGCTGTTTCCCACTGAAAGAACTTTGCATGTATATGTTCCCACTGCACTTAAAAAAAGCAGATTGCAGTAATGAAACCCACATTTTAGTAACTTGTAATTCTGAAATGTATGTAACAGCCTAGATACAAGCCACTGATTTTGCATATATTTGTACTTCTTGCATTCCCACTACCTCTGAACAATCTATTAGTAATGCATTGCTGTTTCTGTCCTATGCTTAAACAAGCACTACTTGTTTCTGTTGCGAGCATTGCATGCATTGCATGGTACGAAACAAGACGTGACTTTAGATGCCAAACTATGAAATGGATTACCTCTAAGTATTAGAAAGACTGTCAGTCTTGAGATATGTAAGGATTCTGAGAATGATTGGTTTGTACATGGGGTATTTGATTATTCTTTAACAGGTGAAAATTCACATAAGTTATCTTTGGAAATTTCCTGGCTACAGAGAACTGAAAAAAAAGCGACTGCTTTCCTGATTAAGTATCCTGCTGTTTTTTATATTTGTTTTACCTTCTACTGCTTACCTAGAGCAAGCTTTAACTGTTTTCATAGTTATTTACTGCATTTTTTATTATCTGCACTTAAAAGTACATTTTAGTCGAAATTAGTCTAATTCAAGTCGAAAAGTGTTTGTTTGCTATTTAATTTAATTGTTTGGCTTCCCACTAAAGTGTGCTAGCCTGTACTACTGACTTATTGCCTTTTCTGCATTTAGCGGAGTTGCCACTAGAGCACCATCGGGCAGCGCCGGTTAAACAAGGTTAAACTATTTCTGGCTCCGTAAAGTCTGCTCTTCATTTGTTCCCTTAGAACTGCTCTACTTGTAATCTAAACAGTCTATTCTCTATCTGTAAAGCTCAGCACTTGTTCCTAAAGCATTTTTTAGTCAGGTAAAGCACTTCTATATTATACAAAGTACTTCACTAGCTTAAAACCCCCTTGAGTACCCACTTCCCTATAGGTCCTTTCTGACTAAGTTACACAGCAAACTTTTTCATTTCTTCTAGCATGTCAAAGGGTCAGTTGCTAGCGTCCTCTCCTGCTCAGCTGGTGAATCTGGGAATATTGAGGCAATGTTACAATTGCCATCCAGCATACAAGGCACGCACGTAAGACTGTTGGTGCTCGGTCCAAACCACATCAATGAAATAAGATGAAGGGACCAGCACTCGAAGACAGCAGTTTAAAATATATTTAATTAGATTGTAAAAACAACCTAATATGAAATGCACATACCGGTTTCGGCCAACAATGCCTTTCTCAATGTGTCTTATCCAAATAATTTAATTTCAGCCCATGATGCATTCAGCTAACAATTTATACTGCCTTCTTAAAGTGGTATATTCTATATTCATTCAGTCAGTATTACTGACAATTTAGCTAAACACAATGAACCCATATTTTGCAAATGAATTCACCAAAATAAACCTGTTACATACAACAAAGTATAGTTTAAATATTAATATTATAATCAACCTATAATTTATATTCATTTGTATGGTGAAATCCATTTGTAACAGCAATATTAAACCTGATGGGATTAGTGTGAATTATATTTTATTGATGAAAACCTGTAAGATATTCAGCATATTTTTTAAGATTTTTGGATACATCTGCTAAATGACAGGTTATATGTCCAATATGAATCATGATGAAAAAATGCTAGAGATAATTATTGAAATGTTATTAATGATGATAGGATGCTGAAAATTATAAATAAATGAAGGACATAATGGTATATCTGAGATACCATATCTCATTTGGATCAATATTACCTATATAACATTTATCCTTCATGCACATGATATTCATTAAGTCCGGGTTTAAAAAGGGCCCCAAGTGTAGTAATCCATCTTTGTTCCATATTATTTAATCTATTATGCCAACCCATTTTGAAATTCCTGTGTGATTGTATTCTTGCAAAAGCTTTCGACACAATACCCCACTCGGGTATCATAGAAAAGCTCACCAGCTTAAATGTAAACCCATATGTCACAAGATGGGTTGCAAACTGGCTCAAGGACAGAACCCACAGGGTTAGAGTTGCTGGTGCCATGTCAGACTCCAAGCCGGTCACAAGCGGTGTCCCACAGGGCTCAGTCCTGGGCCCCCTCTTGTTCGGCATCTACTTTTCAGAAGTGCAGGCAAACATAGGAGGATTGTGGCTGACAAAGTTTGCAGATGACTGCAAACTGGGCGCCATAGTTGAAAATCCATCAGACACAGATATCCTTCAGAGAGGTCTCATAGAAACGGATAACTGGTGCCAGAGCCATGGCCTTAAGCTAAACGCCAAAAAATGTAGTCATACCCTTTGGTAAAAACAAGGTAACCCCAAGTTACCACATAGGTGGCAATCCACTAAGCACAGAAGTGGTTATCAGGGACCTGGGGACCCAAGTTGACAGTAACCTTTCTTTTGACACTCACATTGCCAAAGTGGTTAGGAGGACCTTCTACATTGCCCACCTGATTATGAAGGGATTCACATCCAGATCAAGGGAGGTCATTGTTCCCCTGTACTCTTCACTTATCAGACCAATGATTGAGTACAATGCCCATTCGGAATGTATCTTACCCGACACCTGCAGCAATTGGAAAGACCCCAAAAGTTCCTCACCAAAAGGATAAAGGGGCTCAAAAATATGCCATATGCTGCCCGACTGAAGAAACTCCAGCTCTATTCAGTCGCATACCGTCTGCTCAGAGGTGACCTGTGCCTGACATACAAGGCCATGTCCAACCCGGAATTAATGGACATGCTCCACCTCAAAAAATCCAAATCCACCAGAGCCACAAGAGCAAGAGACTTAAACCTCAACATGGATATAAATAGGACGTGCTGGAGGGACAGATTCATCACCCAGAGACTCCCTATGCTGTGGAACAGAATCCCGGTCCATGTGAGACAGAGCACCTCGCTGGCTCTGTTCAAGAGGAATCTTGACCAGGGGATGGGAGATCGTAGGCTTACCCCGGGGATCATCTCTGTATCACTGCTGGACAGAGGCACAGCAAACTAATGGGTATAGTATTCTTCAACCTAAGGGCTGGTGAAAGCCACACAACTCTGGCTAGGCTTATAAATGCCCTAGGGCAGATAGCCTAGTATGAACCTATGAACCTATGAACCTATTTACCATTGAACATATCAAGGCAGGTGGCACTGCAAACATTTCCTCGCTGAACTGGTATTAAGCTGAATGACTGAACATGTGAGATGAAACAATCTTGCCTTAAGCCTCTTTGTGTATTCCCCAACTTGGACAGACCAGGAAGAGGGAAAGTCTGAAAAAAAAAAAGAGGAGTGGACTTATTCAGAAAAAATGACAGTGAAAAAAAAATTAATTAGAGGCTGTAACAGTTGTCATTATTAACAATGCTGGTATATGGCTTAGTGTACTGTACTAGAGGTTCCAGGAAGGGACTAAATGAAGATTTGTTTTGAGGAGGGGCTAACAAAACAAACAAAAAAACCCACAATCAATTGGAAAGAGAACCTGTTAAAAACTAGTTGTGCCAGACCCTGGTACTTGTCTAGGGAAGACAAAAAAGAGAGAGGAAAAAGCACATAGAAAGTGAAAGACCACAAGCCTTGACTGTGTCCCAGATGGATCTGATTTGATTAACAGACAATGTTTTTAATCTGAAAAAGTGCTGACTAGTGTAGTGTGCAGTGCAAGTCTCCATATCCAAGTAGGAATCCAAACAGAGATAAAACAAACGAGTTTTTATTTACAAAATAAGATTAAGTGCTTTCATCCTTACAAATCAAGGACCTCATCAGAATATATTAAAACAAGCCTAAAAGACAGTTAAATACTATTTTCAAACCAGAAATCAGTTGCTTATTGGCTAAAACTAACTCCTTCTGTTAAAGAACTACTTCTATTAGACTGTGCAAATGTGGCAGTGGTTTAAACTGTTCAAGATGTTAACATTTTTATGAACATCCCAGCTAGATGAAAAAAGATTCAAAAAAAAAAAAAAAATTATCTGCTTTTACTGTATTTGTGTTTTTTCCTACTTTATTTTGCTTTTGTGTCTTCTTAAAAGTACTCAGTTGTATTTATTACTGCTTGGTGTAACTTATTCTAAGCCTTTTAGTTTAAGCACTTGGGCTTTAGACCAGTTGTTTTACATTAGGAAGGTTTGTGGGCTGCACTGTGGTGGCAGGACAGGTAGCTTACATCCTTCTAAGTTGGGAACTGATGATTGAGGGCTCAGTGTCTGTTATTCTAAAAGTGTATTAGTTCTGGTTTAAGCACCTGGGCTTCAGGCCAGTTATTTTACATTAAGAAGGTTCATGGTCTGCACTCTTGTGGGAGTAGAGGCTGGACTCTGCCCTTCTGAGCTGGGAAATTCTGGTTAAAGGCTTATAGTGCCTGCATATTTGAACTATTTCTTACTGTAATTGGTATACCTTGTTTGCTGTAGCATAGACTAGATCCAGGCCTGCTGAGTCTAGTTTTGTTTGTATGCTTGTTATTTCCATGAAAAGCAAATTCCACCTAAAACGCGGCTTTTCAGCGTTTCTGTGGATCCCTAGTGATATCTGCATTGCTTACTGTACTTATTTCCTTGTTTCGCTTGAAAGAAAGTTACTGTTTGTCATTTTTGCATTTAAGTTACCTGGCACTTGCTCACTAAAGCAATTATATAAGTCAGCACTAAAAAATTAAAAGCACTACGCCCTCACAAACTCTCCCTGGAGTACCTTGCTCCCCATTGGCCATTTTTTTCAATTATAAAGAAATTCCCAATACTATTCTAGCATGTCCAAAGGTCAGTTGTCAATCTCTTCTCCAGTCCAGCTGGTGAATCTGGGAATCTTGAGGCAATGTTACAACTGCCTCATGTACACAGACAACCCTCTCCTCCTCCCAACAAATTCCAACACATGTGAGAGATGCAACCATATAGCCAAACTGGAGGCTAAGCTCTCTCAACTCAGTACTGGCGTAATCAGTCAGGAGGAGAAGGAAACCACACTCACTAAAATTCCAGTCTCACATAGACCTACCACGACAGCAAACCAAACACATAAACACACAAAAACATACTTGGAGGCTCTAAATAAATCTGCCTAAGCAGCAGAGACCTCCAAAGCAGACACCCAAGCAACCGCTACGCCAAAACAAAACACGTGCAACACATAGCTCACAAAGCCAGTGTGCCGAACAGTCACAGCCCTTAAGGCTAAACAACACACCTGATACACTTGTAATAGGTGACTCTATCATCAGGCACACTGACGTCCCACTCATCAGGCTGAACAAGGAGAAGGTCACGGTGAGCTGCCTGTTGGGCGCTAGGATCCGCCACATAACACAAGCACTCAGGTCACTCCAAGGCAAGTACAAATATGACTCAGTCATTGTCCATGCTGGTGTGAATGACCTGAGATGTACCTCCCTGGACTACATGAAAAGAGACATAGAGGAGCTCTCTGTGCATGTAGCCCAGGCCGGTATGACCCTAACCTTGAGTAGCATCTTACCCTCACCAAGAATGATGCCACAGTATGAAGACAAGATTATCAATTTCAACAATTGGCTTAAGTATTGGTGTCATTCAAAGGGGATCCAATGCCTGTCAGCCTGGGATGACATGCTCGACAAGCCACAATGCTTCGCTAGGGACGGGTTGCACCTTTCACCCCTGGGCTTTCGGATATTGGCAAAGGCTCTTGCTACCCCCATAGTGCCTTTTTTAGGCAAGGCTCAAAAGACAAACCCACCTCCATAGGTATCACAAGGGATAAGAAACTAAGAGTAATGCTACTCAATGCCAGAAGTCTAAACCTCAAGATGCACGCACTCGAAACTCTCCTTAGCATGGAGAACATCGATATCTGTGCAGTAACAGAAACCTGGTTCAAGGCTCTAGAGAGCACCCCAGCACTACCAGGTTATACCTCATACCATGCTTTTCGGCCCCAAAACTTGGACCGAACCACAAAAGGAGGGGAAGTATCAATATTCATTAAAGATACCCACACCTCCAGGTTGGTGGCACAGCACGAAGCATCAGAGACTATCCATGTGCAACTAACAGTGGGTAAAACTGCCTTCCAGTTTATAGCCTGCTACAGACCACCCTCCCAAACTCAGGAACCCCACTCGGCCTTTCTGAGAACACTGGAAAATATGAAGGTCTCTCCAAACACCATTATATTGGGTGACTTCAACTACCCAAATATAGACTGGGAGCATTACTCTAGCTCCAACACCCTAGCCCAAAGGTTACTAGAATTTATAAACTCAAATGCTATGGAACAACTTGTTACCACTCCCACAAGAGGGAAAACATACTGGACCTGATCATCACCAACATGGGGACTCTATGCTCCAGACCAGAAGTGTATCCCTCACTGGTAAGATCAGACCATAAACTAATCTCACTGGATATTCACATCCTGACCCCACCCCATGCCCAGAAAACCACAGTGAAAAACTTCTCTAAAGCAAATTTCACACTCCTCAAAACCGAGGTGGAATCCTTCAAAGCCCCGGCCTGTGGATAATACTGGCCCAGACCGCAAAATCCTTTATAAACGCATTCTATGAACACCTTCAGGAATGCATGGATCATGCAATCCCAAATAAAACCAAGACCCAATCCTCCAAAGGCAGACGTCCTGTCTGGTGGACCCCAGCCATAAACAAACTATACAATAGAAGGAGGAAGCTACTACATGATAGAGCAAAATCCCAAAAGGGAAGGCATCTCTGATCAGTATTAGCAAAAACTATGGGCACTCATAAAATCATCTAAGGCCAGCTTCGAGAGAAAAATTGCACAGGACACTAAGGATAATCACAAGGCTTTCTTTAGTTATGTTAGGAACCTGGGTGGGAATTCCTAGATATGCTCAGAATTAGTCCAAAATGACAAAAATACACCGAACCCACAGACATTGCCAACATCCTAGCTGACAGGTTCAGTGCAAACTTCTCCCCTCCCCACCAAAAGGGCTAATATCTATCCCAGCAGAGTGCTGCCCCTGACATCTCAGATGCTCAGGTAAGAGCTGCCCTCTCCAAAGCAAGAAACACAGCATCAATGGGACCAGACGGTGTCCCGGGCTGTGTCCTACATGAACTCCAAGAAGAGCTAAACCCAAACCTAAAACTACTGTTCAATCTCAGCCTTACTACAGGATATGTACCCAAAGAGTGGCGTACAGCAACAGTGGTCCCTCTCCACAAAGGTGGTGCCTCAACGGATCCTGGTAACTATCACCCCATAAGTCTCACTAGCTTGGTCTGCAAAGCTATGGAAAGGATCATCATGGACCTTATAAATAAAGATATTGGGGACCCACAGACACTGGATCCTACCCAGTTTGACTTTGTTAAGGGCAGATCCTGCCTCTTAAACCTGGTCGATTTCTATGAAACAGTCACCAAGGCCATTGACAAGGGGAAGGTGGTCCACACAGCCTACCTGGACCTCGCAAAAGCCTTTGATACAATACCCCACTCGGGCATTATAGATAAGCTCACCAGCTTTAATATAAACCCCTATGTCACTAGATGGGTTGCAAACTGGCTCAAGGACAGAACCCACATGGTTAGAATAGCTGGAGCCATGTCAGACTCCAAACCAGTTACAAGTGGCATCCCACAAGGCTCAGTCCTGGGACCTCTCTTGTTCGGTATATATTTCTCGGAGGTACAGGCCAACATGGAAGGACTGTGGCTGACCAAGTTCACAAATTACTGCAAACTGGGCGCCATAATAGACTCTCCAGCCAACACAAGCATCCTCCAAAAGGGCCTCATAGAAACAGACAACTGGTGCCAGAGCCATGGCCTCAAGCTAAACGCCAAAAAGTGTATAGTCATCCCCTTTGGCAAAAACAAAAGTGCTCACAAATTACCACATAGGTGGTAATCCATTAAGTACAGAAGAAGTAATTAGGGACCTGGGGACCCAAGTTGATAGCAGTCTCTCATTTGACAACCACGTGGCCAAAGTGGTCAGAAAAACATTTTATATAGCCCACCTAATTATGAAGGAATTCACATCTAGATCAGGGGAGGTCATCGTACCTCTTTACTCATCCCTCATCAGGCCCATAATTGAGTACAATGCCCCTTTTGGGATGTACCTTACCAGACACCTGCAGCAACTGGAAAGACCCCAAAAGTACCTCACCAAGAGGATCAAGGGGCTCAAACAGATGCCGTATGCTCAGAGGCGATCTGTGCCTGACGTATAAAGCCATGTCCAACCCAGAATTAATGGACATGCTGCACCTCAGAAAATCCAAATCCCATCGAGCTACATGCTCGAGGGACTTGAACCTCAGCACTGAAATAAACAGGACATGTTGGAGGGACAGATTCATAACCCAGAGGCTCCCTTCACTCTGGAATAAAATCCCAGTCCAGGTTAGGCAGAGTCCCTCATTGACTTTCTTCAAGAGGAATCTTGATGAGTGGATGGGAGATCGTAGGTTTACCCCAGGTATCACTTCTGTGTCACTGTTAGACAGAGGCACAGTATACTAACCTTGAAAAAGGGCATAGCAAAATTAATTTAAAATGTGTGGCGAAAGCCATACACACTCTGGCTAGGCTCATAAATGCCCTAGGGCAGATAGCCTAGTATGAACCTATGAACCTATGAACCTATGAACCTATAATGTGACAGACAAAAACACATGAAGTCAAAAGAAACCACAAGTGCTTTCGTCCTTACAAATCAAGGACTTCATCAGAATATATTAAAACAAGCCTAAAAGACAGTTAAATACTATTTTCAAACAAGAAATCAGTTGCTTATTGGCTAATACTAACTTCTTCTGTTAAAGAACTACTTCTATTAGAGTGTTTGCAAACATGGCAGCGGTTTAAACTGTTCAAGATGTTAAAGTTTTTATGAACTTCCAGCTAGATGAAAAAAAATTCAAAAGAAGAATAGTGTGTACAGACAAAAACATATCAAGTCAAAAGAAACCACAAGGTGTTAAGTATTCTGTTGTTAATTAATTAAGAAAAACATTTAAACCACTGTCATGTTTGCAAACAGACTAATAGTAGTAGTAGTTCTTTAAGAGGAGGTGTTAGTGTGTTTTAACTCAGCCAAACTAATTAAACTATTTGGTATTAGCCAATAAGCAAGTGATGTCTGGTTTGAAATAGTATTTAACTGTCTTTTAGGCTTGTTTTAATTTATTCTGATGAAGTTCTTGATTTGTAAGAACGAACGCGCTTAATCTTATTTCGTAAATAAAAATTTGTTTTATCTGTTTTTGTTTTAGGTCTGTTTGGATTCCTACTTGGATTTGGAGACTTGCACTGCATACTACACTAGTCACCACTTCTTCAGTTTATTTGCAGTGTGTTTGGTGACTATTGAACCCCCTTTTTTTCATTTTAATGTTTTGAACCTGGCAGTTGGGGTGGGATAGGGTGAGCAGTCAGTGCCAGTGTACCCACTCCTTGTTGGTAGAGTCCTGCCACAAGAGCTCTAGCTGTTGAAAGGCCAGATAATGGACACTTTACCTTGGACTTGGGAAGTACAAGTCAGCCAAAGAGTATATATGTAGTGTGGCTGCAATTTCTGATGAGGTGAAGCTCACATTTGTACTGGGTCCTGGATAGCTGGGCAAATTATACTTTCCAACCAACAGGAAGAGGTGTTAGTAGAATAAGAAAAAAAATATCTATAAGCCACACTGCATGATTACTGCATTCATCTGCTTTTGTCTCCCTGCCCTGGTGTCATATGATGCTGAGGGTAAAGAGGTACAGATGGGTAAACAGAAGGCCTGTTGAAGTTCAAGGGGAGGAAGTCAGAAAGAAAGATAAAAATTGAGAGGCAGACCGTTGTTATGCAGTCCAAGCATGTAAATGTTATTTTCTGTATAAGAATGAGAGAAATAATTTCTACACTCCATAGTGGGCATTAAGGCATTCATAAAAACCCTAGTATGCACATTGCATGAGTGTATTATACTTCATGTCATCAGCATTCAATACACATTATGAGCCCATGACCCCATTCACTCAGCCATTTACATTACTAATGAAAGATAATAGTACCATAGAGGCTGCCCCACCTGTTAAGGTTCCTGGTGTCTTCCTTACAAGTAATTGAGGTTTGACATACATACACACTCAGGGATCCTGAAAGATAATCAGAAACTGTCTTCTCTATGGAACCAAACAATGCTGGATGTATTACAGCTAGAACATTTCTTTTCTTTTCCCTACTCTTTTTATGCTTCACGTATTTTCACTCATTTGCACACCCTACCTCTCTATTTTCTTATGTGTAGCCATGATGAGAACTAGGATTGTTGCAGGGCACCCTTCTTAAATGGATCATCATCTCTGTTAGAAATCTCTCCAATAGTTTGAATTCAGATAGTCCTTATGACATGTTAAAGTTAAGGCTAGTTTATTTCATCCAATATCTGTTAGTAAATGTTCAATTCTCAGACTCCTACTTGAATGTCCTTCTCCCACTGACAAACTCTGTCCTGCTCTCTCCTTACAAAAGTTTGCATGCATTCGTAACCACTTTGAAGACATCATGTTTTCAGTTGTAGTCTCCCAGCTGTGGAATAAGCATCCTTTACCTCTTCACCAGGAAGACAGATGTATTTATTTATTTAACATTTGGTGATTGGGTAGCTGCACTGGGCTGAAGACCTTTTACAGGTATCACTTGGACATAATGGCTTACAGAGGCAATGGTATTTCCATAAAATGCCAACACAAAAATAAAGTAAGATGTTTATACAGAATGCCAAATTTAAGAACTGTATGACAGCAAAGACATAGTAAGAACATAGAAGAGAATGCAGACAAAAAAAATATATATATATATATTTATAATACAAAATCAATAAAGTACTGAGGAAAAAATGCAATCTTAACATGTATATGCTGTTACACACATCAGTCCTAAAGACTACTGTTAGTGTGGTCTAGGGGTAAGAATGCAGATATGCTCTAACTTTGGGAAACATCATTCATGTGCTAAGTTGGTCCAGTTAACACATGGGTTTACATTGGCATTAGTAGAATATACCATTTTAACGAGGCTAGATGAAGCAGTTCTATTTGCTTTTTTTCCCCCTGTTTTGGAATGCCTTCAGACAGCATTTTTGCCACAGTTTTGGATCTACCAACCCTGATAAGCCACCCTCAGGCTAAGTCTGAGTTATGTTCAGGACCAGTGGCCATTGAGGCTTCCTGGCCAATGTCATAATTCAGGGGAGGAGTGTTTTTCTTCTATGGACCCACCTCTTAAATGCACCCATTCTATTCCAGAAAAAAACATACAGTGAGAAGGGATACACTAGTATATTGCCCACGCTTCCATGTGAGACTCAGCCATAGCTCTGCCTTCTGAAGACAAACCTCTGAACATCACTGGCCTCCACCAGGGCTCAACAGTGATGGTGTATTAAAGCAGAAGCACCAATTATCCCCCCAAGATGGGCATGCCCATCTTCCTTGTCTGCACTAACCACCCACCGTCTATGATGGGCATACCCACCCACCCTCCCTGAACTAACCACCCATCCCTATGATGGACATGTTCATCCTCCCTGGGACATGCTCATCCTCCCTGTCTGCACTAACCTCCAATCCTCTGTGATGGACATGCTCATCCTCCCTGCCTGCAATAACTTTCCACCCCCCCATGATGGGCATGCCCACCCTCCCTGCATGAACTAACCATCCACTCCCTATGCTAGGCATGCCCGCCCTCCTTGTCTGCACTAAACACCCATGCTGCTATTCAAACTTGGATTGTCTGAGCCATAGTCAGGGTTTTATCCCACTATACCAGCCCAGATGCCATTTTGTTCCAGATGGTTCTGGAGCTGCCGTACTGGTATCACCTGATGTCTTTTGTCTCCACTCCTATGTCTCCGGTGTTTTTAAGTTATCTTATGGCAGAAGAGCTTTTTATACATATTTTATTGATCACAGCATTTAAGAACACTGCAAGACACTGTTGTAGCAATGACAAAAGCTAAGACTGCATGATCTCTTGTTTTCTATATCTATGTTTTTCCATAGGATTAGATTTCAATCTTTTTTATAGGGGCTGAAGCTAGAGAAGCCATTCATACTACTCAAAGAACTCTTTCATTTCACCTACTAAGGCCAAGTTGTTTTATAATAGTTTCATAATAAATTGCATATTTATAAATTATGTAATAAAGTAACAAAAAGGCCCTATAAAAGTATGTAAATGTGTTTATGCTGTTTAATAACAAGGCATGGTGATAAGATTGTAATTGCTTTAAAAAATCAGATTTAAATGAGTAAATAAAGCAAGAAGTTAGGCATGGTTACAACTTACTTTATTTAAATATCATTTAAAGAGGGTAAAGGCAACCTTTCAGAATAACATCTTTCAACACATCAAGCTTCACAAAAAATATTTTACCCTGTTAAATTTCATTAATAAACTATTTACTAGGAATCATTAATTTAGTGTGTTTGTTTTATTTATTTATAATTTTTTGAGAAGTACCCATTCAGATGTATTTGCTAAAATGAATTTAAAACAGCGTTTAAGTACAATTTTATTTATGTATTAGCATTTGGTTGCAGGAAAAGCCTGAAAAAAAAAATAAAACTTTACATACCTTTTCATAGGCAGTTATCATGAGCCAACAATATAAATATACTACATAGCAATGATCTATGCATAGCCGATCACCATGCTGTTCACCATAAGCCCCCAGATTCTTGAATGCTTGCACGGAGTGCAAGATTGGTGCAGGAGATCTAGCAGGCAATATGTCTGCCATGCAATCCAGGAACAGCCTGCAGGGGCATGCACGAGAGCTCCTGCACTAATCTTGCATGGACGAAGCGAAACCCTTATATGCAAATCACCCCATTTGCAGGAGAAATCCATGCAAATGAGGTGATTTTGCGATCCAGGAAGCTTGCGACCATCTGTGCAGGACTAGTGCAATCAGCAGAAATGTACTCGGTTAGTAACCGAGTACATTTCTGCAGAATCCAAAATGGAGCTATGACAGCTCCAAATAAAGGCTGCATATCATGTAGTAAGCATGCTAATGGCCAAGTATAAGGCCATTGACATTGCAAACAATACAAAATTTAAAAAATCAACTTTTATTTTTTTAGCCGATTTTGGCTGTTTAAACGTAGGGCAGCGGCGCACAAACTGGATCGGGTGGAAAATAACAAAATGAACGTAAATTAAGCATTCTAACTAAAATCAGTATTCTGCCATGCAAGTCAATGGCAGCCAGAAGACAACCTGGCCAGTGAGTAGTGGTTGTTAAGGGGGGATGCTCAGTGTGAGACATGTAACTATGCATTAGCAGGCAATCTTATGCAAATGAGGGGAAGTATAGTTAATACCAGTTTTCCCCAGGATGTGAGTCAGGTCCCAACACAGTGTAGGAATAGCTTGGTGCAAGCCTAGGAGGTAGGTGACATCATAGGGTGTCAGGCATACTGTAAGCGGATTGGAGCCCCGTGACTTGGGTTTGCTCCTAGCTTAGCACAGCTAAGCTATGGGGTGTGTCTAAACTTGCCTAGCACTCTTTACAAAGCCTAAGCGGGTGTGTGTGCCACACACTAGGTTGTACAGGAAGAAAAAAGAAGTTAAACCAGGAAATAGCAGCAGTGTGCACATTTGAGCACTTTGTGTGGCACGCACATGAGCTTAAACAGGAAGGTAATGGGAAGGGAAAACAGCAGTAGGAAGGTAATCAAAGAGAACTAGCTTAGCTGGCAGATGAAATGTATCAGAGTCAACCAATTATACAGGCAGCAGATCAGCCCAGCCCAGAACACTACTATAAACTAAGAAAACACCTTCCCCTCTGTTTTTTTCCCACACTACCGGTGTATACAAGCGGGGAAATTTTAACTAACAAACCTACAAAATGAGAAGGGCTGCAGCAGGCAACATAGAACAACATGTGCAAGAGGCTGAGGGTGGTGAGGATGTGAATGCTGCAGAACAACCCACAGTGAGGAGATGGAGAAGAGAGTACATACCCAAGGTAACCTACCAGGGAATACATGAGCTGGAGATAGTGGAGCACTATAGGGTAGACAGAGACCTCCTACAGCAAATTGTTGAGCTGTGCCGGCCACACCTGTCACAACAAACTGACCGAGGGGAACCCATCCCAGTGGACACCAAGGTATGTGTAGGCCTAGGTATACTAGCCACAGGTACCTCCCAAAGCACGACTGGGGATATCATGGGGATCTCACGGGCATCAGCATCCAGAGTATTTCACCAGTTCCTGGATGCCATGTCAGCACATGCCAGTGAGCACGTATATTTTCTCAACACCCCTGAGATCTTGACCAGCAATATGCATCTCTTCCACCAAATAGCAGAACACTCTGGAGTAGTGGGTGCTATAGACTGCATGCACATATGCATCAAAACACCACCCAGTGAGCAGAGTAGGGCCTACATCAACTGCAGGGGCATCCCCTCCATCAATTGCCAGGTTGTATGTGATGCCCAGGGCATTATAATGAATGTGTGTGCTGGCTGCCCTGGAAGCTATGACGATTCCCACATATGGCATCTGACGCAGCTGTACCAGAGATTTTACAATGGGGACATCCCCTATGGTCACCTAGTGGGGGATGCTGGGTACACACTGGAGCCATGGCTGATGACACCCATCAGAAATACACACGCACCTGAACAACAACACCATAATGAGGCACAAGCACAGGCCAGACATATAATAGAGCATGTGTTTGGGATGCTCAGGTCACGGTTCCAGTACCTGGACACATCTGGTGGAGCCTTGCAGTATTCACCAGCTACATGTACCCAAATTGTTATGGTATGTGTTATGCTACACAATATTATTCTGTGGAAACAGCTGCAGCAGGAACAGCATGGGGCAGGGCCACACAGCCCCCCACCAATGCCAAGGCCTGCACAGGCACAGAGTGACCAGGAGGAGGAACAACCTGAGCCTGTCCCAGTAGGCAGAAGGAGGTGTGCCCAGTATGCCCTGGCCTTGGTAAGAGGCAACACATAGCACATGCACTGACACAGTAGGGACCCAGGGAATGGCATCTCTCTCTGACTCGCTCATACAGTAAAAGGGATGCCAAACATGACACTACCTGTGCTGAACCATGTATAGGGAGTGTACTATGTACATCCGACATAGGCAGCCCTCCAGCACCATCCACAAGTCTGGCACACCCTCAAGGTAAGTCAATCAACCTACCAATTGCCAAATTGAGTAGAATGTGTCATTACCTGTAGCTATGTTATGGATGCGAGCATGCAAGGGAATTGGGTGGCTGAATGTTATGGCAGCAGACAGTAGACACCCATAGTGGCACCATGACATCTGTAACACATACTGGAGTCACCATAGTAGCCAGTACTACACAGGCCGACAAAAACCACAGCAGGAAATGTGCTGAGTGACATGTGTGTCCATATGACCCACACATGCCAGTCAGGATGGTTCACATACCCAACAACAGTCTCAGCCAGCAGAACAGGTGTAGACAAACCCAAACAGAGCCTGTGCCATGGCCCCAGAATGACGGCTATGGTTAACCTTCCCCCCCAGGCCTACACAGACAGACTACAGCAGGGCAGCCAGTGGGAAGTTATTTCTGAAGGGTAGGAAGTCAGACAATAATATGTAGGGCAACCAAAGCCACAATCTGTAGTACACTGGTATGTCTCTAGTCAGCATGATAGTTAGAAATACAGAATGAAATGGAGTACCTGACATACCAGTACAGTCATAGCAAATGTGTACAAGTGTCACGTGTGCCCCCCACATCCTACATAGTAATGTAATAACAGTCAGGTGTGCCCCCCCACTCCTGTGTAGAGATGTATAAACAGTCAAGTGTGCCCCCCCGCTACGCAGAAATGTAGTAATAGTCAAAGCCAAATGATCGATGGATACCCTGCTGAGACAGCATGCTACCTGTCGGTGTACAACACAAAGGTCAGCACTGCAGCACAAACTACCTGTACACAGTCCACATTCAATACAGACGGCCATACTGGGCATGCTTACACACTTAATGAAATGAAGGCAATGTCAATCAACAACATACTGAAAGGTCATACTGGGCATGCTCACACACTTAAACACACGAAGGCCATGGCTGCAAACACCAGTGGACCAGACATATCTGGCAGTTGCAGTTGTTAGTACAGACACTTGTCAGTATGCACCACTCATGCCTTGCACACCCAGTGGATAGGAATACAGACATATATGTCAGGGCAACACACTATAATAAGTCAAAGGTAGACGTACATAGATGTGTGGAAGAGGGTGACTGTAACAAGGAGCCATCCAGGCCTGTCCCACCCATCACACAGGCAAAGGGACCCAAACACATGAGGTGCAGATGTCACTCACTGCAGATACTAGCCACCAGTATCTGTCAGTATCACAGACTATGTGGTGCACGTGCCAGCTGTGCAACATGACTGTACAAGGAAGTAGTCATCGAAGTTGTATACACGTACCTGTGAAATATGACCCCGTGTGTGCCTGCATGTGCCATGTCAACCCCTAGATGAATGGGTTATAGCCCATGCACACACCGCCTTCCCCATAGCCCTACTATGACAAGCCTGCTGAGGTCATCCAATGTGAAATACACCTTTGAGAGAGCTGTAGCCCACTAATCTCCATGGTGCATCCCATAACTGAATACTGCTGTAGTGTGATAAACTAGTTAGGTAGGAGTTCTAACCCCAGACTTGGCAACTGTGTGTGAGTATGTGTCTGTGCTCAACCTTTGCAAGGCTGCTAATATCATCCACCTAGTAATACACCTCTGGGAAGCTGTAGCCCAGTAATATCTGTAGTGCGTCCTGTAACTGTGTACCACTGTAATGTGATAAACTAGTCAGGTAGGAGTACTATTCCCAGACATGGCAACTGTGTGTGTGTGTTTGTCTGTGTAGAGGGCAATGCCTTTTTAGGCTAATCACACTGCCTACAATTCAAATGCTCAATCTTTGCAAGGCTGCTGATGTCATCCATCTAGTAATACACCTCTGGGTAGCTATAGCCCAGTAATCACTGTAGCGCATTCTGTAACTGCGTACCGCTGTAGTGTGATAAACTAATTAGGTAGGATTACTATTCCCAGACATGGCAAGTTGGATGTATTTATGTTTGTGTGTCCCTTTGTCAGTGTAGGGAGCAATGCTTTTGAGTCCATTCACAGACACTACAACCTCCAATGGTCCACTTTGACAAGTGTGCCGATGTCATCACCTGTGAAATACACCTTTGGGGAAGGTATAGGCCAGTAATCTCTGTGGTGCATGCTGTAACTGTGTACTGCTGTAGTGTGATAAACTAGTTAAGTAGGAGTTCTAACCCCAGCCGTGGCAAATGTCTGTGTAGAAAGGAATGCTTTTTAGAGTAGGCACACCCCATACAATTTAAATGCTCTAACTTGGTAAGGCTGCTGATGTCATCCACCCTGAAATACACCTCTGGGAAGGTTGTAGCCCAATAATCTCCATATCACATCCTGTAACTGCATAGTGGTGTAGTGTGATAAACTAGTTAGGTAGGAGTTCTATTCCCAGACATGGCAAGTGTGGGTGTGTGTGTGTTCTTTTGTCAGTGTAGGGAGAAATGCTTTTGAGTCCATTCATAGACACTACAACCTCCAATGGTCCACTTTGACAAGTGTGCCAATGTCATCAACTGTGAAATGCACCTTTGGGGAAGGGATAGGCCAGTAATTGCCATGGCACATTTCATAACTGTGTACTGCTGTAGTGTGATAAACTAGTTAAGTAGGAGTTCTAACCCCAGCCTTGGCAACTGTGTGTGTGAGTGTCTGTCTGTCTGTGTAGAAAGCAATGCCTTTTAGGGTAAGCACACCCACTACAATTTAAATGCTCTACCGGGGTAAGGCTGCTGATGTCATCCACCCCAAAATACACCTCTGGGAATGTTGTAGCCCAGTAATCTCCGTAACACGTGCCATAACTCCATACTGCTGTAGTGTGATTCAGAAACCTGGAAGGGTTCTATACCCACCCATGGCAGTTCTGGATGTTTAGTGTGTGCTTCAATGTCTGTGTAGGAAGCTATGCATTAGAGGCTAGTCACACTCAGTACATTTCAAATGGTGTACTTTCGCAACCCGCTGATGTCAGCCAATGTGTTATATGCCTTTGGGGAAGGAGTCCTCCAGTAATCCCCGTGGTGCGTCCTATAACAGTTCTATGCTGTAGTGTGTTATTGATGTCTGTTAGGGGTTCTATACTCACACATGTTGGTGGTGGATGTTTTGTGTGTGTTCCACTGTCTGTTTAGGGAGCAATGCATTTTAGGCTAGTCACACTCAGTACATGTCAAATGCCCTACTTTGGCAATCCTGCTGATGTCAGTCAAATGTGATATACACCTTTGGGGAAGGAGTACTGTAGTAATCACCATGGCATGTATTATAACTGCGTAGTGCTGTAGTGTAATAAACTAGTTAGGTAGGGGTTCTATTCCTGGACATGACAGGTGTGTGCACCTCATATCCTGTGTGCAGGTGGGTGTATGTGTGTGTGTGACACCTGGGCCCAATGTGTAGTGGGTTTTGCAAATTTCTTATATGGTGGCCCTAGTACATATCACAATGTCCACTGTACAGGGATAACAGCTGTGAAATAGCCGAGAGGCTGGGATGCATATCCAAAACCCATACATGTGACATCAAGGCCAGGCAATCATAGTTAGCAACCCCAGTATTACCCAGAGCACACTCTCAACCCATGTCTTATATACACACACACATGCCGAGGCAACAGCCAATATGTGTGTAGTATACTGCATATTGGCGAGTGATAGTAACTATGGTGTGAATGCAGTGGCCTACAGAGGGCATGGCATCCTTTCCATCAGTACGATAGGCACATAATTGCAGACAGTGCGCCTTTAGTATGTTTCCCACTGGATGCCTGCATCAACTGTGGTTCCATCAAATGTGATTCACAAAGGACATACCATGCCTTACACACATGCCCTGTATGGACAGATGCCACTGACACCATGGAATACCTGTGGCATGCTATCAATGTAGGTGCAGGGTCAACCTGCTGTCCATTACCTGGCCCCGCCACATGAGGGTGGGACTGTCACATCTGATGATAACATTCTGTGTACACAACATGGGCCAGACAAACCAGGTACACTTCCACATGCCATTGTACATGAATGTGGGATGTGTGCACATCCCAAACACCGTCCATGTCATGGCATATAGAACACATACATGGCAAGCATTGCACAGCACTGGCCATGCACAATAGTAACCCAGGTGACTGGATGATGAATACCATACCCACCTGTGTGGGTCATTCCAGACACTACACCCCTTAGCCATAATGCAGACCATTCTCATGTGGCTTAATGCCAAGGTATACCCCTCACCTAGCCTTGTACAGCTGTTTGTCACCATAGACCACTACACACCCGTGAAGCAATGCACATATACACGCTGGTACTAGCACCCTGTGTCTGTGTGTGTGTGTGGTGTATGATGCTTCCAACCACATTCACACCCAGTACCACCCCCATTGGCATACTAAAGCATGCTCTCTAATGTCAGACACCGTCACATACCCTTTGACCATAGAACCCCAGGATAACCCCCGTGGGCCAATTGATACCTATACATTACTGTATTGTGGCAAAGTAACTGTGTATTCATTACCCTGCCAAGTGTGGCAAAGTGTAAGAGTCCCTTAGAGAGTGTGGCTGTGTTGACGCTGACACCTGTTAATGTGGACAGGCTTGTGTGTTACACCTACTGTATTGCAACAGTGTTGCAGATGTCACTCACCAGCACATATACATCTGGACAGCTCACTGACATGTAAGCTATGTGACGCATGCAATAACTGTATACACATGTGATAGCTATGCATAATCAGTCAGGTGTTTGAAACCCTGTACTGGCAGGTGTGTGTGACACAAACATGCCTAGGTTTTACTCCCCCGCACCTTCCCTGACATAATTTGTCTCTGTCTGTTCCTCTCACACCCTTTCTGGTGGATGTGGGATGTACACCTGCTTTGCTAGACAGCAGCTCGTGTTTTGTAAGTGATGGTCATGATCAGCTGATGGCCTCTGCACCAATTGCAGTCCTCCTCTAGCTGAGTGCATGTGGAACAGCTGTGGTAACATTCCCATAGCCAATTGCATAGAAACACACTCCAATAACTAGGAACATCATGTTGGTGTTGGCCCTTTACATCTACTGTGGGCAGGAACTAGATCTGTTCTTTGGCGAACAGCATCTCAGATGGATTGGAGATTTACCTCTAACAACATACACTGTGGAAACGGGGCAACACACAGGAAGGGGACGTGCCTGACCTGACTACAGACTCTAAATGCTGCTATACTGCATGTGGAGTAATGTTGGTATAACAGTGTATGTGTGGATATGGCAGTCATACATGTTGCAATACCTGCCATGTCAGTTCTAGGTTTATGAGGAATCCCCATCTGCAAGGTTGTCTGCAAACTGCACAGTGTGTTGTGCTCTTGGTGTCATGTGTTACTGAAAGAGCACGTATCTGTGAACTGCAGAAGGTAGTGTGAGGATTGCAGTCTGTAGATGGTGAAAGCCATGACAGTTACTGACTTCATATCCCTCATAAGACACATGTTGCAACAAACCATGTTACGACAGTACATGTATGAGGTTATCACAGCAACATGCCAATACTGGCCCTGTGTATGTGCTTCTATTGTTAACATTTTCTTTAGCCTGTGTACAGACTGTGGTAGATGTCATTGTTATAGGTCCTGTCCTATCTGATGTTACATCCTGCTCCACTGTATGTTACCATGTTGGTTTACATGTTTGTAGGCCATACACACACATGTCCCATACAACAGACAGACAGCAGACCACACCATGTAGCAGCCCAGTATATGTAGGGTTAGTCTGTGAGTGGCACATATGAAGATGGTGTTGAACAGATAGTCCATATACTGTACTTTTATGCTAGCTTACCATATGTGGCTGTGGCTGTGTTCACACTGGATGTGGTTATGCACCTTCACACAGGTGTATCTTACCCTGTGCTGTGACATGCCTGCAGACCCTGCTATATATGCAGGTACATGTGCATTCCCCCATAGGAGATGTTGGCCAGTGTTGAGCCAGTCTGCCTGTAGCCTGCACAGTGCATTGCTACATGTCTAGCAGCTTAGTGTACTTATCCAGTGAGATGTCATGTGGAGATACTTGCTGGATGTACTGCTGCCAGGTCTCCCTTAACAGTCATGTATGTCAGAAAAAGCAGTGGGATGCTGTACAAATGTATGCCAATATCTAGTGGGTAGTATGTGGCCATGGCACCCCTGTACCAGTGGTTATTATGTGTCAGGCCAGATAGGGGTGTGTGAATGCATAACCTATGGTGGCATATGTATACCAGTCATTATGTGTTATACCCATCTACATGGCTGTTAACATCCATATTGTCATGCATGGTAAACATGTTTAGCACTAAGGGGTTCTGTGTATACCTCTGGGCTGCAAAGAGTGTTTCAGAATGTCCACATATATTGGCCAATATCTGTGCTGCATTCCACAGGGGCATTACATGCTAGCAGTGGTACTTTACTAGGATGTCCTTAGGATGTCTGTCAGTAGCTAATGGCACACATGTGGAAAGCAGATGTGATCTCCCACACACACCATGTTTGTGAAGACAGTTCCAACTACAGTAGCAATAGTCTACCAATATACCTGCTATACATACCTGACATCCACTTGCACTATGATGTTGGGACTATAGGGGCTGAGGTAGGTCTACACTCCATGTCCAAAGTATATGATGAGAATACTTGTACATATAATATATATATATATATATATATATATATATATATATATATATATATATATATGGGTCTACTTCACATGGTCGACAATTCATTTGATCAACTTTTATTTGGTCGACAATTCATTTGATCGACAAGCAGTTTTATGTGGGGGGCTGTACCCCCACACCCCCCCCAACTATATATATCAACTCCAGGGTCACACAACATTGGGGAGGGGGGCAAATCTGCCTGTCAATCAAATGAATTGTCGACCAAATAAAAGTCGATCAAATGAATTGTCGACCATCTCAGGTAGACCCATATATATATATATATATATATATATATATATATATATATATATATAGTATTACACATATACATATCGACATATATAGATGGGTATGTATATGTACATAGATATACATATACACACCCAGATATATACATATACAGATAGTGAAACATATGCACATATACGTATGGATATCTATAGATATATCGATAGTAGTAGGTATATCATAAATATGAAGAAAAAACACCCAGTCACAGATAAATAATGTTAGCGCTTTCATTTACTTCACATAGGTAAACTTCATCAGACAAAATAGTACTAAGAATAGATTCCTTATATAGGATTTACAAAATTGATATCACCAAATTGATTGAGCAGACAGAACATTTAAAGAAACAGTACATTAGAATATCATATTCCTGCCTGACCTGTGTGCAGTGGAGTAACATGGCCTCAATGCTGTCATTCGGTATGTACCCTCTGTATGGCCGGAATGATATGCATGGCCCCTATATGTGTGGGCTACTATGTTGTACCCATAATAGCTCCCATTGGTGTGTCATGTGTATGTAATGCTCAGTACATGTTGGATATGCTGCTCCGTTGGCCCATCATGTGTTAGCTGTAATATGTGGATACACTCCCTGGTGTTGACTATTACTTCCCCAATGCATCTGTAGAGCTGCATATGTAGGCTGTAGGTGACCTCTCCGCTGACAGCAATATTAAGTGTGTACCTGGGGTCTACCTTTCCTCTGGGTGCCTGATCCAAGCTACAGGCCATATTATACTATTTGCTGTCCTGTGAGTACATGACAGGTATTCCTGGTGTGCAATGTGGCACTTCATGTCCATGTACTGCACGGTCCCAAAGGGGGGTACAGCCATATGAACACCCCACAATCACACATGTGCATACATGGCCACACAAACCCACACATGCACACACACATCATATATGCATCTACCTCCCACTACTTCGCCAGAGTGACTCTGCAGGCAAACTAACTAACCACCAGGAGGCACACACACACACACACACACACACACACACACACACACACACACACACACACACACACACACACACACACACACATGAGTTTGCATAATGATCGTACACACAGTCCTACAATTACCCATTTGTCAACACACAGAACATATGGTACAGAACAGCATACCTCTACACCCATGTACACATTATTGCTGTGCACCTGTTCTGCACCCTACAATGTACTTTGTACCACAACTCACAGGTGTCCAACCCATTGTAGAATGTGTAGTACCATGTCAGTTATGCCAGCTGTACCTCTCACAGCCTTTATGTGTTTCAGCGACATATACTTGGGATGATATGTGGACTGTTGTCATTGGTGAATGCCTGATGCCCGATTTACAGCTGTCACCATCAACAGACCATGTATGGACACTGCAGAAATGCTTATACTGACAACCATCAGAGCATACCGTGGCTATGTGGGGGTGTACACACCTTTATTGCTATTACACACACATCTGTGATCTGCCTTGGGACCACAGCACTGCAGATCTTAGCTGTATACACGCCCGGTATGTAACATATGTCCTGTACTTTCACATGCAGTGTCTACAGATTGTGTTAGGTGTGCGGCTGCTGACCACAATGCATACACACCATGTGGGGATATGTGTGCACACTATTATCATGACGGTTTATCACACCTCTTGTTGTGTGTACTATAGCAGTCACTGCTCATGGCAGGGATATACCAGCGTGGCCTTTCTGCAATTGCTAGTGTATGTTCAGCCTACTCTACACATGTCCCCCTATTCTGCATGATTGCAAGGTCTACTGATGTGCACATCCCATGGTGTTCACACAATGCCATCACTATTGCAGTGTGGATAGAGTTATGGCTGCCACAGGTCCTGGCCCTGACAACACGCAGACAGAGCCATTCCTACCATCCTTAGGATCCCTGCTGCAGTGCACTGGTGTTTCATGCTGAGACCCTCTCCCCTCAACATTTATGCAGATGCATGACAGGTAAGCCCTACAAATATGTGTCAGCTTGCATTGCCCCATATACTGCACACCACATGTTGCAGCTTAGACCCAGCTGATAATGTGGACTACTGTAATGCTGTATGCCATAGTGTATCTCAGCAGCAGTTGGCATTGCCCTACAGGTATGTACACTGGTGTTGCACTGTATATGGGTGTTATCCAGAACATGTTGCTACTGTAGGCCATGTCTACCAACAGTATGATACCCCCTGTGGACACATTCCACAATGACAGAATGTTAGCTGTCATGCAGGTGTGTAACATACCCTTTCAATACCCCATCATGTTCGCCTCTGTGAGACCATGCATTTCACAGCAACAATACATGCACATGTACAGCATGCATTCAGGGTAGGTGTGTTAGATGTGTGCATGGAATATAACATCGCCATTACATGTCCGATGTGTTGGCATGCATCTACATAAGACATACTCACCAGCTTCAGGCTGCTGCCTTGCTGCTACCCCGGAGGGACCTACGTAAGTGGGTGAGAGATGCAATGTCAGTGACCACAACTGTGGCACTGCTACAGGCTGGGTACAGTACTGCCATACATCAACCATAAATTCTCACAATACTACGACATCTGGACATCTGTTTATCATTACAATTCAGCAACACAATATTTGTATGACATATCAGATATGAATGATCTACCTGTACCACTGTGAATATTTACACAACAGTGGTCTACTGATGTGCCCTGTGTCCTTACCTGCACGCTACTTGGCTGGTGTGTGGGTGACACCCACCTCCACGAAGGGGTCCAGTGGTTGATGGTGTTCCAGATGGGTAGGTACCATGAGGCTAGCCAGGAGCTTCTCCACATGTGTCAGGGGGGATGGATGGCATGGCCCCCCATGGCAAGGTGATCCCCCTGGACTGTGGCAACACGCCGATGGGCATTGTGAATCAGGTCACTGCAGTGATGCCGGACCTGCTCATAACTGCGGTTATGCAGGCCGACATCATTGACCCTGTGGACAGGATCGTTCCACAGGGTGGTCCGCTCCTGCTGGTCTTGTGCTGTCCTGCCAAACAGGACCTGGTAGTGCTGAACCAGGTGGTTTATGATGACCACAGTCTCCTACACTGGCAGATTGATGTGTGCCATCTTGCCTGAACAACATGAGGATGGGAACAGTTCTGAGCGACTCATATGGCAGGTTTACCACAGTTCATAATACACATCTCTGTCACCCCCCCACCATATCAGCTTCAACAGACTATACACACAACTCATTAGGTATGGCTACAGCTTAACTACCATTTGGACAGATTGTGTATTGTACCACACCTTCTGCTATGTGATTGTACCCGTGTCCCCTGTGTGGACACTAACATTGCTGGCCTGTTACAGACTATTCACTTGCATGCCATTGTCAGGACCACTATGGTTACATATATGCCAGTGGTATGACTGCTCTGAGATTGCTGCACATCTGACAGTCTGTGTTATAGGGGGGGTTCTATGCATGCTGTTGGACATGTACCGGGATTGTGTAGACTATTACTACCAACATATGTACTATGACAGTGATACAATAACATGTATATGTTCCATTGGCCAGCTGATCTACCTCTCCACACCCATCTGACCAGGATACCTGGCCACATCACATGTGTGTGACAACCTGGGGCCTTCTCGTGTACTGTTACAGCAATACCATCAGGTGGAACCACCCAGGAGATGTTGGACTCCCCCCTTTGGGCACACGCCAACATGTTCCTGTCCCCTGAGCTCAAGTCTAGGGTTTGTTCCATACCAGGCTCCACAGACACATAAGGGATGTGCTACATCAGTCTGAGGCACCCAGTACATATTCACACGGCCAACATGCTCCACCTGTTCAGCCGCCAGACCTGGCACCTTCAGTATGTGGACTGCTGTTGTGAGTTGCAGTTGGTGGGAGCCATGTTCCCATTGTGTCCTTATTGGGGACAATGGGGCATCCACATCATGGACCACAAACACCATCCATGGTGCTTACCTACCACGTGTCACATACCACCCCTGTAGACTGTCCTCTGTATCTACCAGTCCTAATCACCTCCACGTGTGTATCTGCCATACTTCTCTATATTCCCATTGCATACTTCACATGCTGGGGCATTGTGGTGCTAGGACAGGACTAACATGTGACATAACCGTCCATGGTGCAAATACTGCCAGCTGTAGATATCTGTGTGTATTGCTATGTGTGCTGCTGCCTCACACATAGCACACATCACTGTGGTAGTGATATAGGGGACATGTCTTTCCATACATATCTGTTTGTGTGTGTGTTTGTACAGATGTAGACACTTGCATATCGGTATTTATCTATATGTGTGTAGATATATATGACTTCATATATATGTGCACATATATATGTCTACACATGGGTATATGTATATTTCTGGACATACATGCTGATATACATTTATCCTTAGATATTATATCTGTGACATATGTACACATATGCATACCTATATGTGGGGTACATTCAGACATCAGCTCCACAATCTCATGACACCTCCCTGCACAGCTGCACTCTTCTGCCTTGCTACAACACAGACAGGTGCCACATATGGATAAGGCCTGATATTGGTGGGGTATATGTGGGACCTGTTTGCAGGTAACTCTATTACACACCTATGGGATTCCACCATGCTACATTACAGATTCACCTGGGTATCCTGCTAGTAGTGGTCCATGGCTTCCACATGTCCATCCTGCTGGCAATACTTCCACCACCGGCTATTGGTCACATCATATGCATAATCCCCATTACACAACACAAACTATGATGGCGTACATCCTGTCTGTCAGTGCTGACGTGCACAGTTCACAGCTACGGCTCTCTACCCACAGGGACAAACACTATTGTCCATAGCAGTTGTTCAGTTGACCATCATCACAACACCTGCTGGCACATATAACACATTCCACATCATCTATCACAGTACTATGGACCAGGTACTACATTCTAATACATGTACATATACTTCACATTTGTGGGAAGTATGTATTAATGACTGGCAGCTGCATAGATGGCTGTGTTTTCAGCTATAAATGTTCTGTGAGTTTTCCTTTTTTCCCATTTTTTTCTTGCTTGCTTTCTCTCTCCTGTGAATGGATTGAGCTGTTTGGGGTATATTGCAGCCTGGCTTTAGTAGGTGATGCACTTGATCAGGTGATGGCCTCTGCACCAATCAGTGTCCTACACTTGCTAAGTGCATGCAGCTTGCTGTATAGTACTTCCAATTACCACTGTCATGGCAACCAGCTACTATAAATTCCTATGTCATGTGGGCATGGTCCCTTTACCTTTCCTGTGTGATGGACATCCTTCCTGTGTGTGGGCATCAGTGTTACAGACAGCAGGTAGCAGTACCTCTTCCAGGAGAACCGGCACACTTAGGCCAGTTACATATTTGTAGGAGGTTCCTGAACTACAGACAAAGTGTGAGTAGAGTTGTGTTATGCTTTGTATAGTAGTGGTGTTACAGGGTATGTGTGTACATATTAGTTGACCTTGGAATGCAGTCTGTCTGCATAGCTCTCAACTTTGGACCTATCCTGTTGGTGGTCAGAGGTGTGCCTATCATGTTTTGTTTGTCCACCACACAGGTCCTGTGTCAGATATGTCACTGGCAGTGTGTGTGTTGAGTGCTATCAGTACATGGCTACATCCATTTATGTTTCTAAACTCAATTCCCTGGTTAAGGGTATGTTGCAGACTATCCTGTAACACCAGCAACTTGCTTAGTGTATGGTAACAGTTTCCCACATATGGGCCTGTGTTCCAGCCTGTGTCCTCCACCTACATACCAAGCTTGGAACATATGACATGCTGTCAGGGGTTGTTTTGTAGTGGGCTGTGTGTATATCACACTGCCATTGCTGCCATGAGTCCACTGCTGTTGTATCCCCCACACATACAGTGGTGCTGGGGCCATATATGTGTGGGCTACACCAAAACAATACATGTGTGCCCTTATGCACTCCAGAGGCCAGTGTATGTAACAGTGGTATATGGGCCTGTAGTATTGAGTTTGGGGGGGTGCACCATAACTGACCTAGGCTGTTACAAAATGTGGGGGTATCAGGGGTGAGCTGCCTTAAGGTATCTGCATGTACAGTACCATATACTTCACCTATATTTACATTAATCACATATATTGGGTTAATGCAGGCCTATTGCCTCTTGCCATACAAGACTGTTCTGTTTGTCAGTGTGCTTGTGATGGTATCAGTTATGCCTTGTTATGTAACAGTTACACCCCATTTGGTCAACTGAAGTCTTCAACACCTAGTGAATTTGTACAGAGTGTAGATGGATGCTGCTGAACCATACACATGTATTACATACTGTTGATTGTTTGGTATCCTGTTGCCCAGTCTGTCTTTACTATTGTACAATATGAAGGTATTAGCCTGGACAGTGACAGTTATGAACCTTTCCAGACTACTGTATTACTATCACTGTTTCACACTTGCATTACTCTGTTTATATGGATGTCAGTGTCTGCACAGCTATATGACATGGCATACAGAACTGTAATAGTACACAAATAAAGGTTTTTCATTTCTACAGACCTGTGTGTGGTGTTTTTCCTATGACCTCTCTGTGGGTATATGTTGCAAACGACAATTGTAATTGTATGGGTGGCCCATACAGTGTCTAGTTGTTCAGGTGTGAACTGTAGGCATAGTGGCTGTTCCATATTGTGTGCACCTTCTACATATGTATCTTACTGTATATATCTGTGTGTGTGTCTGTGTAGTCACATGTGTATATATATATATATATATATATATATGTATCTGCATATGTGTCTGTGTATATGTACCCTGGGGATGTTGATAGCTTCCATATTTTACATTTCCTATGGGAGACACACTGTACTGCATGATATGTTACCAATACCAGCCTGAAATCATACAGGTGGGTTGTAGTACTGTTTACATGTTGTGCACATGTCATGTCAGTTCCTGCTTATGGGATCTGTAACACTTTAGTGTATTGCAGGGTGGACGTGTTTGGCTGTGTGTGTGGGGGGTATGCCTATTCGTACATGACGTATATTGTTTGAAGTGTCTCAACCCCATTAACGGTGCATGTGGACATATCTGTATTTGTCAATCTACCATTGCTATCTACAGATGTGTGGCTATATATATATATATATATATATATATATATATATATATATATATATATATATATATATATATATATATATATATATATATTTATTTATAGATATCTACATCTATTGATATGTTGTATATGTTTAGATATTAATATATTTACTCACACACATACATTTACATGTTGGAATACATTCTCTGTACTGTTGAATGACTGGGCTAGTTGATATGTTTTGAATACATCAGGGTTTTGCATATCTGACCTGGCTTAGTGGTAAATCACTTTGGCTATGGTGTGTGGGGTTCTGTGTTCGAGCCTAGCAGAGGCTGTTTATTTTGTTGCTGGGCAGAACAAGGGCCTGCTTACTAGTGCTTACATATGCTTATTATTGCTTATTTGTGCTTAAACCTGCTTACTAGTGCCTTATTCATCCTGACACTCATACTTCACATGTGCATTTCTTGCAGTACCCCAGTTCATAAATATATGTTATTTAGTGGGTTTTGCAACAAAACTATTGGTTATAATGTGCTTTGCCATGTAAAATAAACTGTGCTGCAGTGGGACTCAAACCGGGAATGCCTGCTCATTAGGCAGATGCTTTGCACACTACACTATTGCTGTGCTACTTCATTTACATATATATTCCATAATTTTATACCCATGGTTCCTTCCCCTGTCCCCGAGCTCCATGTACACAGCCACCATCCATTCTCCAGTTGCTAGCCCAGCCATACCACACCTCCACACATTGCCCTCCCTCCACGTCTCGGTACTCATCCAGTATACTGTCTCAACCAAAGCTTCTTCAGGCTCTTCATCCGTTTAGTCCACGTATGTATGAACCTTGCCTTGTTCATCTTTTGAGATACATGAAACATTGGATTGACACACAATTTTTGGTTTGTCTCGCCAGGGACGGACCTGTTTTTGTGTCAAGATTAGACTTAGCTGGTCTACACTGTTTCTCCCACTGGTAGCATCCTGCCAGGGGTTTGAAAAGCAGAGGTTTGCTCACACACCTGCCCAGCCTCATCTCCCGGTTCTGCAGAACCGACGTCCCAGGTTTGACATTCTGCTGTATGTGTATCTGCCATGGCTTAGTGGTAACTCACTTTGACTATAGTGTGCAGGGTCCAGGGTTTGCAACTTGGGAGTGAAGATTATTTTGTTGCTGGGCAGGACAAGAGCTGTTGGATACAGAGTGACTAAGGCACCTTTAAGCAATTGTGAGCGGGTTTGCGCTGGTTTGAGCGAGGGCAAGCAATGCTATCCTCTGGTTACAGCTTCTTACACTCAGTTAGCTTCTACATTGCTTAACCAGTGTGGGCATTGCTTACCGCCACACAAACAGGCTTAAACCCACTTACTGCTTCTTAAAAGTGCTTACTCCTGCTTACCTCTGTGCTAATTTCTTTAAAAGAAAAGAAAAAGGGGTTGATAGCAAAGTGGTGAAAAAAGGGGCACAAAGAGGGAAAGACAGTAGGGAAAATAGCCAGGGATGTGCAGGAAGGCTGAAGGGAAGGTCCATAGCTGGCCATTTCTTCTACAGCAACAGCTGTGCATACACACTGAATTTGGAGATAGATTTAGACACTCAAACCCCTGGATGGGGGTGAGGATAACTATAATAAGTTGTGATGCCAATTAGACTGGATTACATGCCTACAGTAGGGAGCTGAAACCATGTGTTATTTGGTGTTATTTAGTGGGTTTTGCAACAACAACATTGGTTATAATGTGCTTTGCCATGTAAAATAGACTGTGCTGCAGTGGGACTCAAACCGGGAATGCCTGCTTGTTAGATGAATGCTCTGTCCAGTTCACACTATTGCTTACATCCACAAGGTGGTCCGATTAGAATCGCTCCATCCAACACTGGCACGCCTAAACCCATACTTTTATAGTCATTGTTCTCCCCCTCTCCTCCTCCACAGCAATCATCCTTTCTCTGGGTGCAGGTCGGGTCTAACCACACCACTATACACTGGCCACTCTACACTTCTCGGGACCCATCACATACTTTGTCTCGACCCATGGATCATCAGGTTTTTCCAACCTTGTAGTCCGAGAACACACGTGCCATGATGAATTGGTGTAATGACAGGAATCCAAATACCCAGGAATTTATGGGTTGTCCTGCAAGGGATGTTCTTGTCTTTGTTTCTAGATTACACTTAGTGGGTCCACAATGTTTCTTCCACTTGCAGTATCCTGCCTGTGGTTTGGGAAGCAGTGGTTTGTTTACTTTGTTTGTGTGTTTCTTTGTATGTTTCACCTGTTTGACTGTGGGGGTGGGGTATTGGTACATGTAACACGTATGTTGATTGAGACCCCTCATCCCCATTGGTGGTGCCTATGGTCATATATGTCACTCTTATGTGCTGTATCATATCATAGATATATATCTGTATATACACACACACACACACACACACACACACATATATATATATATATATATATATATATATATATATATGCATATGTATGCACACACACACACACATATATATATATATATATATATATATATATATATATATATATATATATATATATATATATATATATATTGCTGCATATATATTCGCCATAGATATGGATGTCTGCATATGTATATATATATATATATATATATATATATATATATATATATATATATATATATATATATATATATATATATATATATATATATATATATATATATATATATATATATATATATATATATATATATATATATATATATATATATATATATATATATATATATATATATATACATATATATATATATATATACATATGTATATATACATATGTAATACAGAGAGGGAGAGGTATATATCTATTTAGTTATATATATATATATATATATATATATATATATATATATATATATATATATATATACACACACACACACACACACACACACACACACACACACACACACACACACACACACACACACACACACACACACACACACACACACACACACACACACATACATCTACATATTTAGCTACATGTCCTGTAATGTTGAATGGTATTGCTGGATGCTATGTTTGTGGAAATGTCAGGGTTATGTATATCTGCAGTGGCTTAGTGGTAAATCACATCAGCTATGGTGTGCAGGCTCCTGGGTTCGGGCCTTGCAGGGACTGTTTAATTTGTTGCTGGCCAGAATGATGCCCGTTGGATACGGAGTGGTTGCAGCACTTTTACGCAGTTGTCAGTGGGTTTGCGCGACAGTAAGCACTGCTAACATCGGGTGACATCTGCTTACACATGGTTAGCCTCATTATTGCTTACTCTGTGTAAGCACTGCTTACTGTCATGCAAACAGACTTGCACCTGCTTACTCGTCCTTATTTATCCTTACTACTGCTATATTTTAGACAGTAATAGTATACTGGTTTTTGGGGAGGTGGTGAATTTGGCAATTGTATGGGGTTATCATTCATTACACAGCTTACTACTCCAGTTCACACACATATATGTTATTTATTAGGGTATACAACTAAATATATTGATCATAACAGTGATTTGACATGGAAATGGAATTTACTGCAGTGGGACTCGAACCGGGATTGACTGCTCATGAGACGAATGCTCTGCCCACTACAATATTGCTATACTGTTTCATTTGCACATATCCCGCTTTTTATCCTCCTATTGTTATTTCAGATACATTAACCATAGTTAAGCAATGGGCACAACCGCGCACCTAAGTTTAACTTTAATCAGATTTAGAAAAAAAATAAGAGGGTTTCTTCTTTTAATTTATATGTCTTGTTGCTGTTGTACACATGGAGGACTGTTGGTGGGGATATGAGGACACCTATGAGAGATCTCGCTCATTTCTTATCAGCTTCTGCTTTTCTACATTGCAGGCGTGTTAATTCTGAGGGCTCTGCTCTCAGACATGCCCCCTGCACTCTTACACACTCCATGTAAGCCTAGGTACTCGGCCAGCACACCTTCATTACTATGCATGGCATGCTGCCGTCCTGCTCTTAAACGGGATCTTCCATGCAGGACTAAGCTAGTCCTGCATGGGAGGTTAATGAATCCGGGGGAAAGTATGTACATCATGGTAAATTCACATGTATCTCAAAGAACATTCAGCATTATTTTGCACTTTGTGTATAAAGTCACATTGAAATTCAGATTCTGAAGTAGTTTTACTCAAGGACTGCTTTGCAGCTAGACACTGATACATGAGACAAAAACAGTGATATTGCATCTTGTCATTTTAGGGCCTTGTCATCCTCAAAAGAGAAGAACCTTTTAAGTAAAGCCAAAAACCAAAACGATGTTACGTACTTCCTGTTTGATATAAAAAGGGGCTGTTTTAGAGTGTTCTCATGATGTTACTGCTTTTTTAGGTCTTTTTATTTCTTTCTGAAGATGTCTACAATAAGTTAGATGAAAGCGCTAATATTTTAAATGGTTTTGCGATAAAAGCTACGTTCAGAACCGTTTGGCTCTCTGATCGTTTTGGTTTTTTGGATTTACTTGGTTTACGATCTGCAGTGGCTGCTTTTGCTGTTTGTTTTTTTTTTTTAGTAAAGGGAAAGGTTATTTCTTAGAAAGATATTCATCCAAGTCTACCTGTAACTCAGTGCCTTGACAGGAGCCAGCGTTGACACACAAGCATGTTTCTTCAGTTTTCTGGATTTCCCCTGAAAGACTGGATACAGAATATAGGACTATTTTCCAGGCCTCATCAAAGTCCAAAGACCCTTAACCAAGGAGAATATGTGAACAAATGAGTTATAGACATTGACAGATTTTTGTTTGGACTGACCAGTGACATTTGAGAGGCCTGACTGATATGTGCTAAACTGATGCATTTTTATGACTTTTTACTGCTATACAGCTATCTCATTGTGATTACAATTTATTCAGTCATTAAATTATTATGTACCTAACACTGTAATAAATTTGGTTTTCATACAATTTCAACTTGATGTATGCTAGCTGTTTTATTCTTAGCTTGATTTGAACATGGAACAAAAGGATTGGAAAAGGGACAGGTAAATATTGAGACAACTTATTTTCACATACATACAAATAAAATCATAACTTGTAATATAAAACAATTACACTCTTACCTAATTGTTCTGACAGCATAAAAGGCATAACAGTTGCTTTAAATTTATCAACAGATTAAATCAGATTTATGATATCATTAGATCCCTTCTTCCCTTAATGTGAAACTTGTGATAAATTGTTACTGCACAGCTGTTGAATCCATAGATAAATTGTAGCCTGACACATCTTTAATTCTTCTCACATCAGCAGAAGCCAGTCTCACCGTTAAGAGAAATTTGTGGTGCAATCCCTGTCAGATGCTAGAGGAACCTTAAGAATTCCTGGGAATCCTGATTAAAAAACAATGTTCCATGGTATTATTAATTTAGTCATCCCTACCTTTTATAGCCCCATATTTTAATATAAACAGCTGTGTAGCTTTCCTTGTTGGGTTGTGCCCAATTATAATTTCCCAGTTAAAAATGTAAATAAGCATTAGCTACAGGAAACTGCTACTTACTCTTTTTAAACACCGATAAACACTTTTTCTGCCACTTTTTAAAAACATAATACATTGTATGACTGTTCACTGAACCCCTCCAGAGTAAATAACCTGGGTGCTGTAAAGGCATTCAGCCTTTTGTCTTTCTCTCTTACAACATTGCAAGAAGGGAGCCTAAATCTGTATAGCTCACATTGCCTTATGAACTATTTTAATCATTCAAAGGGAAAAGTGGTTGCTCCAACCTAGTGAAATAGAAGTAGTAGCCACATAAAAGTACAGGTATCGGACATGCTCTCTTCTTCTGTATATTTCATGTTATATAAATCTTTTAAGAGGGAAGTGGGAAATACTTTTCCCAGGATTCAATAAACCTCATGTTGGTTTCGTGCAAACCCTACATGGAGTTTACATGTGCGTGAGTGTGGTATGTAGCAAGCAGCAGCATGCAATGCATAATCATGCCATGCACCACATTTAAGCGGGGTTTCATGGCTGGCAACTTTGTTGCTGGCCAGGAAACCATGTAAGCGAACATAGATAGCATTCCTGTTTAAATCAGAGCACTGACAGTCCACAGTTTTGCGCAGAATGCCACAATTATCACCAGGGCTTCACAGATAGCTCTCAATCTCTCAGTGCAAGACATCTGGACAAAGGCCAACATAATGGCGGGGGTGGAGTGACCCAGAAATGGGGACATATTTGACATATTTGCCCTGTAGAAATGTGCGAGAATAACAAGAGTTTGTACTAAGATACATATGAAGGATTTAAAGTCTGAAACTCAGATGTATGTAACAATGAGTCACATCAGTCCAGAGATCATCCCAGTGATATGGCAGAAAGCCACAAATTTGATAAGAAACACATCTGGACATTCTGCAAAAATCTGGACAGTTGAAAGGTATGAATGTTAAGTATATGGTCCAAACACAGTACAGGACAGTGTATTTACAGTGCAGATTATTGTGATATTCCATTCCTGGCATTCTGTACTGAAGTTGTGTAAATGATCTGTAATGGTACATGGACTGCCATGTAAAATGAACACTCAGGGGAAATGTGTTTATGGAACAGAGACACACAGATGAACTGTAAGAATGCACACAGGGAAAGAGGACAGGTGAAACAACCTAATGTACAGCAGATGAGGGCATGTCAATGGAAGATGGTTGTAGGAGCAACACCAATCACATATCTATACGGCAGAGTAGGGACTGCACACAAGGTGACATAAAAATATGGAGGCTGTCTGTGTGAGATAAGCATCCTTACATGAAAAATGTAGAGAACATCTATCCGGAATCTGACATACAATTGGAGTAGGGTGCATATTGTGAAGCTGTGCAAACTTATTTGCCTGAATATGAGTGTAATCTCAGCAGAGGTCTCCAGCAGGTGGGACACAGGTAAAGGCTCATGGACAACATTAAAAGAACCAACCACACACATGGACAATATTAGACTAATACCACTGGTAATTCCATGCCTCTGACATAACATATATGATTTAGAGTGATAAGAGATGATTCTGCACAAACACAAGTTTACCACTATTATGATACATCCACACTCTATTAGGGTAATCACGCACACTGTCCTGGCACAGTAACATCTGCTGGAGGTGTTAGGATGGACACTGCTATACCTATATGTGACATTATGAGCAATACAGACTAGCTGACTAGTATGCATGGCATATATATGGGTCTACTTCATATGACCTAAATTTCATTTGACTGAAATTCATATTACTGAGACCAAAACACTGAAAGTTCAAAAGACTGAAAACTCATTTGACTGAAACTTATAACACTGACACATTAAAGTAAAAGGTATATGCCCTTTTTCCCACTGTAGTGCGATCCTGGAGTTAGTATATATTGTTTGGGGGGGGCACAGCGCCCCACATACTTTATACATTTTAAACCATACATTTAGATATTTATAACTGCAATGAATAACTCTTTGTAGAAAACAATATTTACCTAAACTATGTGGGGGGCTTTGCCCACTTGTATCTATGGGTTGTTCACATGTCGGATGTCTGTAACCCGGGGACTGCTTGTATATGGTACAATCCACACTGTCATGAATGTTATCCATGCCATTAATGTTGTCAAACCCTATGTATGTAGTATGTCCATCATCAGAACGGGTAGCACACATGCATCTGATGTAACAACTTGATGGGTGCTCCGCACAATTATACAGTGAGACAGCCTAGTAAACACCTATGAACTTAGGAACTTATTGGTGTTCTACACCATCAAACAGTCATGTATACTCCCCAGAAACAATATCTAGGTATGGCCAATAAACTGGGTGACAGCTCACTGTGACAAAGGTGGCACACTTCAGTTACACATCAGTGGAAGATGTTTAGGGAGGTACATGAAGAAGGGTGCATTGTACTCAGTTATTTGTGTGATGAAGGCTGAGAACTATGCAGGTATTATGGCCTCTGATGTGGATGTCCTGCACATACTCAGTACTCGTGTTACATACAGGGGAAGAGTCAGCACTGTGATCACATGCTGGTGGATCTTCCACTTACCATCTACCCCAGGACACAGGTCACATATCTATTGGTCTAATTATAGGGTGTAATATCCACATTATACTTGGGTTGTGTGTTTGTTTTCCTGACATAACAAATCCCCCCATATTTTCTTGACATTGCAGATGTTGTCATGGCTGTGGCAACAATCTTTGTTATGTGTTGATACTGTCTGTATTATACTAATATCACAGTTGGAGTCAGTGATTGCCCTCAATCTGTAGTCCTTCAGGGAGCTTTTTGGACACAGGATGTATAATTCTTCTGTAATGTCCATTACTTAAATAATGGACAGGAAAGGGCCTAGGAGACAGCCTTGATGTATGCCCCTGATCACTGGGCCTGAGATATAGGTCACTTTACACATTTCAACATAGTGAGATGCCACATATGTGATACATTGGTCTACCCACTTAGTGATATGTAGCTGTTTATGGCCACATCTGACTGTGTTGATGGAATACCTCACTGTGGATTTGTGTCAAATGCCTTAGCCTGGTCAAGTTCCACAAGACAATAGTGTTGTCAGCATGCATGTCCTTGATGACTGCTGTGAGGACATCTATCATATGTAACAGACATGATGTAGCATTAACAACTCACACATGTCTGTTGCACACAGCCAGGATATTACTATTGTCTATTTAGAAAAGGTCCAAAATGTAATGCTGGTCTACCTCATAGATGAGGAGAGTCAGGATGTGTCTATACATGCATGCATCAGGTGGTGTCACACCCAACTCAGATGGATGTATGTTGATGTACACCCATCTATGGGAACATAGCCCATGTGGAAGGTGGGTTGAAGTGTTCAACCGTATCAGGAAGGTGTAGGTGCCGAGTCATGCCATAGGTGATCACAGCCCATTGATTCTGTGTGATAGGTCTAGATGAAGGTAAGATAATTCATACTGCCTATCTTGATCTGGCCTAAGATTTTGACACAATCCCCTGTGAAGGTATCATTGAAAAACTCTCCCAGCTAGGGATTAACCCTTATGTCACAAGATGGGTCACCAGTTGGCCCACTGACAGTGCACATACTGTGAAAGTTGTTGAATCAACCTCTACCAGTAGACCGGTCACTATTGCCGAACCCAAGGGATCTGTGCTTGGCTCTTTACTCTATGAAATCGATTTCTCAACAATTCACGCTAAAGTACATGGCCTTTGGTTACTAGGTTTGCTGATTCTTGCATATCGGGTGCAATTATTGAGTCCACCAGTGATGACAACATACTACAGGAGGAGCTAACACAGACAAATGATTGGTGACAAAGCCATATGATCTGCAAATAAATGCATAAATGTGCCTTTATTTTGTCCTTCTGAAAAGTGGAATTCCATGCTAATTACAGCATTGACAACAGTCCTGCTATGCTGAAACCCAGTGATGGGACTGGGAACCCATGCAGATAGCAATCTGAACTCCAAGTGTCCACACTGGTATTGAAAGCCTATGTTGTGCACATCTTAAGTTACACCATCATATTAAGATCTTAGGATTGTAGAACAGCATTGTACTTGAACCTTTTCAGAACACTAATAGAGTATAATGCTCCATTTAATATGTAGCTCACCAGAATCATGCAGCAGCTGGAGAGATCACAGGGGTTTCTCATCAAGAAAACACAGATTCTACAAACCATGCCATGATGTATGTGGATAGACTGAAAGCCATGTCACTTTAATATGTATTGTTTAGATAAGGTGACTACTGCCTGGCTTCCAGGCCAGTCTCTGACCCTGCCCTGGTGGAAATAGTGCATATCCACAAATCAGATACAGCTGATGACATCAGCACTGTTTGTTGAGGAAAATATGGCAATAACAGCATCTTACATACTGGTGTAAAAGGCTGTCTGTAATGTCAAGTAAGACCAGAAACACACACACACACACACACACACACACACACACACACACACACACACACACACACACGGCTGCATTGAGAATAGAACCCATGCCATGTATCTAAGTACACAGACTACAGAACACAGTACTTTATACAAGCACCATGGCACAAGACTGACTGTTACAAGACTGCAGGTCAACTTATAGTGGATGACATCAGCAGGTCATGTTGGAGAGAAGATATTGGGAGGCCTGCATGAACTGAATGTCTAGGCATGTGTGCAAGTACCAAAATACTGTTAATCCATGGCATTGGAGCAGTAATTGTAGGATACACACATTTGCCCTTCTGTCTAGACAGACAGACACACACACACACACACACACACACACACACACACACACACACACACACACAGTTGACTGCAGTAGGAACAGAACCCCTACCTATCTAAGTATACAGACTACAGAACTCAGTACTTAATGCAAGTGCCACGGCACAAGTCTGACATTTATAAGACTGTAAGTCAACTTACAGTGGATGACATCAGCAGTCCATGTTAGAGAAAAGATGTTGGGAGGCCTGGATAGATTCATAGCATCATAGGAGGTTACTAGCCTAATGGCCCTAGGGTGTTTACAAGCCTAGCTGTGTAAAAACACAAGTACCTTTATTGAGCATAGTTAGGTGGTCTTTGTTAGCAGAGTGATTTTGTGATCAGAACCAACTGGCCCAGTCCATGAGGTACATAGGTGCCACCCAAGGGGTGAATTTGCAATCACCCATCCAGTTGTTAAGGTTGCACTTGAAGAGGGTCATTGAGTAGCACTGCTTCACACACAGTGTGAGCCTGTTACAGAGGAGTGTCAATAACTGAGAGATATATCTGTCTATCCAGCATGTTCTACTCATGTCACAGGCTAGGTTGAGATCCCTGGAGCAAGTTATTATTGTCCAATTTACTTTGCAGATGTCAATCATTTCCAGTAGGGCAGGGTCTGAGACTGCTCTGTAGGCCAGGCATAAGTCATCTCTCAGCAGCCTAAATGACACTGGGTACAGTGACAGGTCTTTTAGCCTTTCCATATATGCCATGTTTTAGAGGCCCTGGTTTCTCCTGGTCACAAACCTCTGTGTTTTCTCCAGTTGCTGCAGGTATCTGGTGAAGTACAGATAGAAGAGAGCACTGTAGCCAATTAGTGGTCTGATAGGGGTAAAGTATAGCATAACTATTACCTCCCTGGTCTTGGATGTGATGGCCTTATTTATAAGATGCATAGTGTAGAATATGTGTCTCACCACTATGGACACATAGTGATTGAAGTGTAGATTGCTATCAACATGTGTTCCCAAGTCTTGCAACACTGTGTTTGAGCTTAGAAGCATGCTGTATATATATATATATATATATATATATATATATATATATATATATATATATATATATCTATATAAAATTAGCAGGGACAATGAGGTATTGTTTGCTTTATGGTTCAGTCTGGAGTTTGGCACCAATCATTTGCCTGTGTCAGACCATTCTGTAATATGTTACCATCATTGGGGGGCTCTATATGACTTTGTCTGAGCTTCAGGGAAGTAGTTTCCAAACAGTTGATAGCCCAACACAGATCCTTGTAGTATTCCACTGGTAAGTAATCTAGTGGCAGAGGTTTCCCTAACTTTGACAGTGTGTGTTCTGTCTGTGAGCCAGTTGTAATGTATGGATTAATTCCTAGATGGGAGATTTTCTCTAATACACATGAATTGGGGATAGTGTCAAAGGCCTTGGATAACTTTTCATAGGTGGTGTGTTCTGTTATTCTAGGTCTTTGGGGTTAGTATGAAAGAAGTCCACTAGGTTTAATAAGCAAAATCTACCATTGACAAAACCAAAATGGTCACATCAATAATAATAATGATTGTTTTCATCTTCAAAAAATTCTTGTATTTCACTGTTGGAGCTTTTCTCCCCGGGTCTCCACTGAAAATGAACCACTTAGCTCAGTCGGACTAACCCAGTCAAAAAATGTAAAATAAAATAAAAATAAAATAAATATCAAGTGTGTTGAAGGTCACCTATCTCCCTGTGGTTAAGGTTCATGATGATTCCTTCCCTAGCCTTGCAGATAAGGCTTTTTAGACTTATGCATCAATAGTTCTAGTTCTGCAAGTTACCAGACTGATGTGCATTACATATTACACATTTGATATTAATTTCTGTACTGTAAGTGATATATATGTGTAGAAATAGTACTGAGACTCCAGGGTTGCAGTGCTTGGGGAGAGGCAACACATGGCTGTATTGTAAATGTGTGACATATTGTTAGATAGGGCTTTCAGTTTATGTTTCCACATGTAATTTCATGTCATAGATAGGAAATGGACAGCAAACAGCAGTAATACATTAATGTTTACTTTTCCATAGCTTGCCAAGCAGTGCATTTGCATAAGGGTTGGCAAAGTGTTTGTGCATGAGAGATACACATTTCCAGTAATTTCCATGTTTGCACTTAGTTAAGCAGGGGGCAAATGTGAGCCACATTGCTAAAGTCTGAGAGTTAGTATTGAGTCTTTGAAACATACCTGGTGCTTAACTGACTCTGTGCATCAGGTGTAAATGCACTGACACATTTCTTTTTGAGCTCAAATTATACTGAATTCTAATCCAGGTGCATCTAGTACTTTTAAATAGTTTTAAATAAACATTGATAATGCAATGACATGAATTCTTTATACTGCATGTGTTTCTGTGTGTTGGCATAGCACAGCGGGATTAAGGGCACTGAGCGGAGATAACCACAGCATTTTTCTGCTGCTTACCATCACTGTGCATTGGTACATGATGTGTACCTCCACGCAAACACAGAGCCCAAAAAGTGAAGGGATCCATTGCCTTTTCTGCTACTTACGTGTGTTGTGTGTGATTCTATTTTTTGACCAGATTAAATGTGTTAAAATGGGGTAGATAAGAAAGTGTAATGGAGAGCAAACAGGGAGAAGAACAAAGGGAAAGCAGTACAGGAATGTGCAGGAGGGTGGTAGGAAAGAGCCATAGCTATCCATTTCTTTAACAGTGTAAACTGAAAATATGTGCAGAATAGTAACTGAATTTGGAATGTCACCTCCACAAAGAAGAGTGAGCAGAACACATTAATGTTGTATAGTCAATTGGACCAAATCAAGTGTGTCAAGAAGACATGTGTGCAAAGTGGAGAACTATGTAGGGAATTATTTTTTTTCTGGGACAGGTACACATTTTTTTTATTTTTGTAAGAGAGGAATGTTGGAGAAGGGATGTAGGTATGCCTGGTTCAGGTAAGTTCGGTAGGTGAGGAAGCAAGTGCAAACATACAAGACAAACAAGACAAGAGACAGGGACAGTGATGGGCATAAAATGCTGGGGGACACATTGGGGTGAAGGAGGGGACAACACAGGCTCATGCCCATCAAGCTTGGAGACAGTGAGAATTGAGACCTCATCCACTGGACTGTCATGACTGTCACCTTACTCTGCTGGTGGCTGGAGTGCTTGATGTCTCCTCCTTGTGTGGACTGTGAGGAAGATCAGTCTCTCCATCCAGTGTAGGTTTACACCAGTGGTGTGGAGCATGACCCTACTCACCATCCATGGCAACTTGCTGTGGGTGATGAAGTCACCACCTCTGCCACTGCTCCCAGAGGGTATCACTACACCAGATTCTGGGGCAGGACTAATTGAGGGTGCAGGTAGTGCAAGGGCAGCAGAGGCAGTGCTGCGAAGATGGCTGACAGACATGCTGGACATCGGTCCTGGAGCTGGTGGAGTGAGGGCAGGCTGTTCCATTGGGGCTTACGTACCTCACTCTGCTTTGGAGCATTTAGCAATGTGGTACACATGGATGACATGGAGACATTTTGATGACACATAATAGTAAATATAAAAGAGAGATAATGGTTGAGTGAGAGAAAAAAAAGAGATAAAATTAGTACCATCATATGTGACGTACAATGCATTAATACAATTATACAACTCTTCTATCTTAAGTATTAGGTTTAAGCACACTATACTACAGATTACTGAAAGTAATCCTTGAAATGTGCATATATTGCACATATGCATGTTCCAGTTATACAGATTATAGGTTACTGTAGGGCATTTGTGCCCCTGGCATAGAGTTTTTAATTTAATGTGTATATTATTGAAGAAATAGCAGTACTGTATACTTGTGAATTGTGGAATTTGAACTCATAACCTCTGACTACAGTCTAATATTGGAGTCTTACAATTGGTTTGTGCTGCAGACTAATGCTTGCATACTTGCTTTTACAGTTGGGATATGCATGCTCAATTTGATACAACGCTATAAAATACCACAAAATCTATCTTTAGCTTTTAATGCTACAATAACACTTCTCTTTGGCTGCATACATACCACTTGCTTCTCTCAGTCTCCCCAATTGAGCAACAGGAGACTGCACATTGAACTCATTCTCCCTGGCAGCTGGGGAAAGAACAAAAAGAACAGAAGAGCATTATACATACTAGTCTTGCCTATATTAAGCTTTCTAAATCTTACAAGTACTCTCTTAATTTCATACTAACACAGCTGTGGGATGTATGCAGTCTCAAATTCCACCATCCAGTGGTCAAGAGTATGCCTTTTTGTCCTGTGTAGATCATTAAAATGATGCCTAAATTGGTCTCCAGTGCATAGCATACCAATGGCACTGGTTACAGCCTGGGCCAGACTATTCCATGCCTCAGATTTGTACTGGGAGACAGAATAGCCCCCCTGTAGAAGTCTTTGGCTGTGGGGTTTTACCAGGAGTCCAATAAATATCCTGGACAACTGGGCACCCCACCTTTGTGCCCTAAAATTAGCATCTTCCCCACTGTCAGCCATGTCTACCAGCAGAACTAGAGCAGTGGAGACCGATGCTTTCCCACCAATTTCAGTTATCATGTTTATTGGTAGTGCGCAAACCTGAGCAATGTGTTTGCAAAATTTTAAGGTGAGACCAGCAGTGCCAAGCAGTGAGTAATGAAATAATTGCAATTGGAAGGTTAATTTGACACTTGGCCATAGTTTGAGGGGTGTCTACTGATGTAGCCTGGAAATATATATTGGAAATTGGAAAGTAACTGTTAGGTGAGGTAGGTTTGCAGACAATGCACTGGGGGCATAAATCTAATGACCTGACAGATTTGGTTTTACCTTTATACACAGAAAATTGATTTTTACAGTCTGGGATTCAAACCTAAGCATAAGGGACAAAACATTTTCTTCCGCAGTACTGATTTTCCATCTTTGCCACAGAAGAAGTGCTGCTCAGACATAGTCAGGAATCATACATAAATACAGGTGACAGTGTGAGTTGTTACACATGTATGTGTGTGACCTGACAAGGTTATTGAATATAGATCCAGTTGGGTATGTGTTGTAGGCAATTGTGAAACCCATGGAAGTCCAGATAGCAGAATTATACTTACAGAACTATAGTATGCAGTATACCCTCAGCCATACATCTGAAAACAAAATAACGGTGTATCATCCCTCATACATATAATTATATCAGTTCCACTATCTAAAGTGTTATAAGTGAGACTGAATATAATGAGAAGTGGAACAACAGTAAAAGTGTATGTAATATCCTGTATTAGAACCCAGGACCATGTGTATCCTACACTTACACCTGTTGCCACAGGAATGTTGAAATAAAACTTGTCTATTTTTCAGTTGACTGCTATAAGCTGCATTGTCACAACAGTAAGAAAAAATATTGCACAACCTTTACTAGAACCCAGGGCCATCTGTACTCCAGCCCTACACTTACACCTGCTACCACAGGATTGGTTACATGACATTCCCTAACTTAGTATTTATTCTTAAGGTCTCTTTGAAAACCTCTGCTCAATGCCACTTAGCGGTTTTGCACAGAGTACCCAACAGTATTGATTGAATGCATCCAGTTTCAATTATTGGCTGTCTGGGTCCTGTCTGCAGGTGTTCTGTCTGATTCCTGGTTGGGTCAGTTGCCAAGTTTGTGCACTACTACATTTCATGCAAATGAGATAAGCAAAGCCAAACCTAACATTAATTTCCTCCATTCCCTGTGACTGTGCTAAGCACTGCATCATGCAAACACTGGCCCCAGAAAAAAAATAAAGAATAAAGACAGAGAAGTAGTTGAAATTAGGAAAATCAATCTATGACATACACACCCGAACATGTTGGCTCACATGAGATATTTCTACATAGATCTGGATTTGAACTCTCTTTCCAATGAACCTTCAATGCAAAGGAAGGGTGTCATACTACTTTGTCACACAAACAGCATTGCACTTTCTTCTTCTTCTTTTGGCTTTTCCCGATTAGGGGTCACCACAGCAGATCACCTGTCCACTCATGATTGGCAGTGGAGTTTTATGGTGTTGAGTTGCCAGCTCGGTGCCCAAACTTCCACAGAAGGCACACACATGCACGCACTCACACCTAGGGCCAATTTAGAGTGTCCAATCCACCTACAGCATGTCTTTGGGATGTGGGAGGAAACCGGAGCACCCGGAGGAAACCCACGCAACCACAGGGAGGACAACACAGAAGCACCCCAGCCAAGGATTGAACCAGAGAACCTCTTACTGTGAGGTGGCAATGCTAACTGCTGCACCACTGTGGCCGCATAAAAACAAACAGCATTGCACCATGGAACTGAAATCATTCTGCATACAACCAACTGCATCATCATCTACAGTAATATGAAACCATACAACTGTGTTTTGTACATTTATTATTTTTGGATGTAGTGCACTAAGTGATCACACAACCAGGTATGACTATTGCTTGCAAATATAGAGCTCTGTATCTGACCAGTAATCTGAGTCATATAGTTTGTAAGCCATTTGGGTCTATATTAGAACACAGAACATTCAAAATTTTGAGTGTTCTAATATCGACTTGTTTTCAGCAAATGCTAAAAATATCGAAGAAACAGAAAACCGAATTTTTTCCTAGGGAAAGAATTTGGTTGTCCATTTCTGTTGCTTTGATATTTTCAGCGCTGTGGTTAGTGGGTAGTTGGCATAATGCTTAAGGTGCTTACCTTACAGGCACAAGATGCAGGATTTGATTCTCACAGGGGGTAATTGGCTAGGCTCAAAATGGCCCACAAGGGCAGTTAGCCTAGTAATAATCTATGAACCTATGAACCTATGAAAGTTACGGGTTGGGTTCAGGTAAGTGTGTGATTGTGTGGACATGAGGGTTAGGTCGGGTTAGGTGAGTTACGGTTAGGGTGTGGGTCAGGTAAGTGTGCAATTGTGTGGACATGAGGGTTAGGGTGGGGTAGGTGAGTTAGGGTTAGGGCGCGGGTGAGGTGACTGTGCGATAGTGATGGATCTTAGGGTTAGGGTTTGGGTTAAGGTAAGTGGATAGTTAGTGGTGTATGTACAGTTTTGTGTAGGGTTAGGTGTAGGAGTTTAGGTGTATGTGTGAGGATTGCTGTTTGTTTGGTGTGCTTGTGTTGTGTGTATGTGTTTTGGAACAGCAATTTTTTCCCTAGGAAAAAAATTTGCTGTTCTGAATGTTCGATGTTAAAATTTTTGATTCATAGGGTTCGATATTAGAACACTCGACATTTTGAATGTTTGGTGTTCTAATATAGACCCAGCCATTCTATATCATTGGCCTTAAAATGTGTGAGGATACTAAATGGAAATAATATCATAAGTAGTCACTGTCACTCATCCTTCTCTAACATAGATGACAAACAGCTGGAGTATTTTGTTTAGATGCTTTAATACATGAAGCACATCAGGATGGATAGAAGCATCATAAAATATAAACAAACTGGTTAGCAGGCAGACCTTACATACATACATGCCTACATCTCAACAGTTTACTACAAAATGGCAGTCAGACTTGCATGTGCTCAGTATTTATACACTTGTACAAACCCTTGGATATCTTCTTAAAGGTCCATACACACATAGTGATCTACATTCCCCCCTCTTAAATAGATTGCTCTTAGTAAAATCATATGAGCGTTAGACATGCAATATTATGGACATTAGAAACAAAACACAATGTTCATGTCCAAGTTGCCTTGTAGCTATCACATGGTCTGAAGATATGAATGAATCTCATAACATAACAATCTGAACTGGATTTAGCAACAGGGAGAGTCTTTGGTGAAGAACTCACATCAGGAACTTCTGTAATCATTACAGGAATGGAAATATTCTCTGGAACTTCCTCTGGAATTGGAACAATGGACAAGTCACCGAGATAAAAAGCCTTTCTCACAGGCTATGTGTTGTGGTATAGTCTCAGACACTGGTATCAAATGTTTCATTTCTGCCTAAACTCTGCTCCTTGTGATTCTCCAATGTACGATCTTGGCTCTGGGCAAATGCTCTTCATGACACCAATCCGATTATAACCATTAGATGTTTGCATTCTAATCACTTCTCCTTCTTGTAATGGATTGAGCAGTTGCTGGTCTGTTGATTGGCCAATGATGACAGAGATGGTGCTTGCCTATCTCTCAGGGCTGACTGACCCATGTTCAGCTGCTGTTCACATAGAACCCTTCGGCCTTCAAAGCTCTCATTTAAATATTTACTACTACCACCAAGATCTGCACCTCTGGCATCTCCACCTGGGCCCTCACCCTGGGATTTAGTGCCACCATAGCAGCCCTCCTACTTATTGTGGAGTAGCCCCCTCAACTCCCACCACAGGTGATGGCCAGGTATAGGCCCGATGCTCCAGCTCCGTCCATTTTCAGGGCTAGTTGATTTGGCAAGTGAGTTGTTATACACTCCTTAGCAGATTCTGACTTCCATGGCCACCATCCTGCTAGGACTTCTGGGTTAAACACTTCTTCAACAGATTGGTTTTCACTGACTTGTTCTTGACACATGGAACCAACAATTGACTACTGATTGGTAATGTGGTTCTGGTTTGTCTTGACAGAAGTCTCTGGGCAGGTGAACCAAGATGTTTATCACAAGGAATATTTCTGAGATTCAAGAGATTCAGGAAAACATCTCTATCATCTTGTTTTGAATTCTCTAGTAACTGTTTTGCACTTTGAACTGCATGTTCTGCTAAACCATTTGACTGCGGGTGCTCAGGTCTACTTGTGACATGAGTAAAGTCCCATTATTTGGCAAATCTTTTGAACTGTTGGTTTGCAAATACATGACATTGTCAGAAATAACTTTGTGCGGAATACCATGGACCGCAAAATGACACTTCATCTTAGCAATGACAGTACTTGATGCTAGGTAATGAAGTAGGTCAATCTCAAATCAATTTGAGTAAGGATCTACTAACACCAAACAATGGTGAGCATTCCATTTGAAAATGTCAGTGGCTAATGTTGACCAAGGTGGTTCAGGAATCTGGTTTAGCTGAAGTGGTTCTGTCTGTTGATGTGACTATTACACATGGAACAAGATGAAAGTCCTCTCTCAATGTCTTGTGACATAGAAGGCCAAAATACTATTCCTCTCACCCTTCTTTTGGTAGAGTCAGATCCTGGGTGACCACAATAAAAGATAGTAATGTACTCTTGTTGCAAGGACTTTGGAGCATTAACTTTTGTTTTTTTTTATAATGATACCATCGTCAGACAAAATCTTATCTCTGTATGGAAAATAAGGTTGCACATCTTGAGGTAAACTAGATTGCTTTGATGGCCATCCTTGATTGATAAAGTGATTGAGTATCTGTAAAACTGGATCTGTTACTGTGTGATATCTTAGCTCATCAAGACGTGTGGAAGAAAAATTTCTCACTTCCATGACTTTAAAATCAAGGTTTTCATTCTCATGCTGTTCAGTGGTGTTTCTGGGCCATCTGGATAATGTATCAGCAAGCTAAAGCAGTTTGCCTTTTTTGTAGACAAGAGTGAAATTATACTTCTACATTCTCAACATCATGCGTTGCAATCTGGCTGGAGCTGATTGCATAGGCTTTCTCATGATAGTGATTAAAGGCTGGTGGTCTGTTTCAATCTGGATATGTCTACAATAAATATAATCATGGAACTTCGAACATTCAAACACAATTGCCAAAAGCTCTTTCTCCATCTGAGCATACTGTATTTCAGTTTGGGTAAGAATTCTCAATGGATAGGCAACAGGTTGATCATCTTGTAGAATGACTGCACCTAGACAAAATTTCAAAGCATCACATGAAAGAGTAACTGGCTTGTGAGCATCATAGTATGTAAGAGTTCATGGATTAGCAATTCTCTGTTTCAGGACATCAAATGGTCTTTGGTATTGCTCTAACCATAACCAGGATACATCTTTACATGTCAGCTCTCTAAGCAGTGCTGAAAGTTGGCGCAAGTCTGGCATGAACTTGCCTAGATAGTTAACCATGCCAAGAAAATGTTGCAGTGCTTGAACATTGTCTGGAGCTGGCATCTCAAGAATGGCTGTTTGTTTAGAAGGGTCTGTTCGTAGACCTGAACTAGTAAATAAATGACCAAAATATATAACCTCTTCTTGCCTGAATTTGCATTTCTGTGGCTTGAGCTTAAGATTCACTTGATGTGCTCTTTCCAGAACTTTTCTGAGGTTTCTGTCAGTCTCACCTTCACCATTACCACCTAATAGTATGTTGTCTACTATAATAGCACAAGAATACCCAGAAAAAATGTGCTCCATTGCACATTGAAAGACTTCACTTGCAGAATTTATCCCAAATGGCATTCTCATAAATCTGTACCTTCCAAACACAGTAGTGAAAGTAGTTAGCAATGAAGATTTCTTGTCAAGCAAAATTTGCCAAAATGAACTCTGCATCTAAGATAGAAAAAGCAGTGGCATTTGGCATCAGAGCTGCGACTTCTTCAACTGTGCACATTGGATGATGAGGTTTTTTACTGCTTTGTTCAAGTCTCATGGGTCAATACATATTCTGATGTCATCTGAGCTTTTCTTATGAGCTATCACCATGGAAGAAGCCCACTCAGTTGGTTCTGCAACTGGACAAATCACATGTTGTCACACCATTTTATCTAACTCAGCTTTGACTCTGTCCTGCATGGCTATTGGAACTTTTTGTGCTAGTCTAATAACTGGACTGACATCTGGGTCTAACTTCATGAAGTACACAACTGGAAGCTTCTCTAATTTGTCTTCAAAAAGATTAGCATAGGTAGAAAAAATGTACTGGGCAAAATTAGAGTAGTGGTCTTTCAAGCTAACATGGTGGACTTACTTATTAAATGAAAGCAGTCCCATTTTCAAACTGTCTCTCAGCCTTAATGATGACTAGATGTGCCTCTTGACCACATAGAATAACAAGTCGTAACATCTCCCAGCAGAGTAATGTGAAAGCACTACTGAGCCTTCAGTCTGAATTTCTTCACCACCATAAGCAACAAGCTTTGCACACCTTGCAGAATCAAGGCTTTCACCATTACACACTCTAGCAAATGTTTCTGCTGACATAACGTCGCACTTGGAACTTGTGTCAACTTTGAGCTCTATGGGTTTGCCATTTATCCAAACAGTACAAAATACTTCATTCTTTGCCCTTAAATCTACTGGACTGACTGTTTTATGAAGCACTGACACACCATCAGTATAAATAGTAGGGTTGCAGTTCTCTAATTGATCAACTCATTTCTTAAAATGTTCCCTTTTAATAATATAATGTGGGCCTTTTGATTTACAAAACCTTTTGAAATGATTCCACTTATTGCATTTGTGGCATTGATGATCACAAGCTAAACATTTTTCCCTTTAGATTCATGACTTCCACCACAATTATAACAGTTGGCAATGAAACTAGGTTGGGGCCCATGCTCTGAGTTTGCTGACTCACTCTTATGGTTTACTGAGACTGTGCGAAATCTGGAATTTGCTGGAAAGTTCTGAGGTTTACCAGTGGATACTGCAGGGGCTACAGCTGCTGCCATGAGCTTAGCCTGTTTATTTTAACCATGTGCTGCATGCTATCAGCATGAGCTTTATCACTGTGCCTTCTTGAGTGTTCTCATTTGTAGGCATATGTGTGTACTTTTCTGTGAGCTGATATATCTGACAAATCTCAATGGTCTTTTTCAAAGTTAAATCACTGTCACGAAGCAAAATCTTTCTCACAGCATCATCTTTAATACCACACACATCTGCCTTTTATCAGCTCATCCCTTAAATCACCAAATCTGCATGTTTTGGCCTTATTTCTCAAGTCAGTTATATATGCTGCAAAAGTTTCATCAGGCTTTTGATCCTTTGTGTAAAATAAGTGCCTTTCCATTGTAACATTTGTCTGGGGGGGGGGGTTACACGTTTCTCTAAATTTATGTTTTCAGCACTCAGGGTCCTCCCTTGACTCAGCTGATACAACAATATGATGGTTTTCCCCCACTCCTGCAAAGATAGCAGTTGCATACACAGATGAATGCTCTCTTTCAATGGCTTCTAACCTAGCTAAATTCAACAAAATAAATGTCTTTGTATGGTCATCTTTATTAGAAAATGCAGCCTGTATGAAAATGTCATACTCATGCTCAAACACTCTCCAGTTCTCTGCAATATTATTATTAAACACAAGTGCAATGGGTTTTTGAAATTCATCTGCCATGCCCACAAAGTACACACAAACACACTGAAAATATGGCCCTTGTAATTATGTATGAACAAACTGTTCTGTAAGCCTGTAATAATATTCAAATGCACAATAAATGCTTTGAAATACTGTACTTTGTGGAATATGCTCTGTAATGGCTGTATTTTGCAAATGTAATACTGCACAAACATTCAAACACTTTATACACTTCTGATAACTCGAATATCTTTAATTAATACGAAAAATAAGTGCTTAGTGAAAATGCAGTTTGTTTCCTCTTATTTTATTCATTGTATGCAATTTGGACTTTATTTCAAACATTTTCCGTAGTAATTTGAATATTTCTATCAATATCAGACATATTGGTTTATGCGAATATCGTTAAGAGTGTTCTGTATGCCTTGTTTCATATTTTGCGAATGAGAAACAATTTTGAGCAAGTTGTAATATCTGAAATTTGCCTCTGACCTGTTCTGCAAATTATGCTTGCAGTAGGGATGATTCACCGCTTTATATTCCTCCAGTGCCAACCAGATGCCCCTTGAACTCAAGTGGAAGAAACTGGAACTCTTTCTGGCAACAAATTGTTTTGGCCATTTTTCTTATAACATCGTGTCATTTTAAACATGCCACTTCTGACACCTCATCACTTGCCCCTCTCTAACATAGATGACAAGCAGGTGGGGTATTTCATTTAGATGCTTTAATAAATAGAAACACATCAGGATGAATAGCAGCATCATAAAATATAAATGGACTGGTTAACAGATAGACCTTACATACATACTTACATCTCAACAGCTAACTACAAAATGGCAGTCAGACTCGCACATGCTTGGTATTTATACACTTATGCAAGCACTTGGAAAGCTTCTTAAAGGTACATTCACATATATTGATCTACAGTTGGCAACAAATGTAGGGTGGGTTGGATGTTAGTGAACAGAACCTGTGAATTGTGTGCTGCTTACTTACATTTCCAACCTTTCATCTAACACTTTGTAAGTCTAACCTGACACACTCACTGGATGTAGGGCAGCCTGCAGTGCTGTTGTGTTTTCCTTATCCCACCAGTAATCATTCAGAGTTGCAACCATTAAAAAACAAACAGTGAGAGAGTGCCAGAGCTATGTTTACATCTGTTACACAGAGCCAAATTTTTGGGATTCAACAATTCTAATTGGTTCACACCTGATTTGCATCTACACTGTGCTAACAGCCCTGAATCTACTCCATATAAAAACACAATCATGTAGCTATGACAACTGAAGGTGAGGAGACTTGTTTATGTGGAGAACACAGAACAGAGGCTATTATTTAGGATATATCTGCAGGGAGGATTACCAAACATGAGAAGGTATGTTTACATTTTGTCAGCTACATGCTGCATGTGCTGGGATATAATTAAAAAAAATCTGAAGCAAAGGTGTTTACAGTTTAATCTGTATGCAGTAGTTAGAAGTGTACTGATACCACGGGCATGTTTGTCAAGGCATTTCACAGGTATACATGACTGGCAATACCTTCCTGCTTGAAAGGGGACAGGAAGATATGTCACGCAGAATGCAGATTTGGAAGCATATTGATAATAATATTAATGCCGTGGGTGGCCGTGTCAGGACATATGAACAAGTATGCCATAGGGTGACTGACATGATTACATCTGCATGGAGGACAGCAGCTACAGTGGGCCATGATTGGATGGGTACCAGGAAGGCCTGCTACACAGCCACCACTACCACCAAATGAAGAGTTCATGTCCACTGTCAGGGATCCAGACAGCTCTCAGAAAAGTGCAGACCATAATTTCCTCATCATCAGAGCAACTGTTTCAGGGACAGTAAGCATGTCCCAGGAAGAGCTTCCAGATAGGCTTTTGTATCTCAGTTGTTGAATACTGTTATATAGTAACACAATTTAAATCAATATGCTACTTCTGTTTCACAAGAATTTATTTTTTTGCGGGGTAAATTGAAGATGTATACCATTAACAATACATTCTGATTGATTACCTTAGGTTGGAGCTGCCATCCAAGTTCTTGTTGAATGCATAATTAATGGACATATAAAGGGGTAAATGTATTACCCTTGTGTTACTGTTAATTGTGATAATGTTGTTCTTACCTTTTGTTTAACTTCTTCCTGGACCATTTGGCTTGCAGAGGATATCCTCAACTGCAGATGGTAAGCTAAACATTTTTATGTCAGTACTAATGAGAAATTGAAAGAAATATTTTAGTGTGTGATGTTGATGTCAGGACTGTTGTGTGTACTGCTGTAGCAACAGCACTGTTGTTTTGTTAGCATATAGTGGAGTATAGTAAGTTAGGTATTAATTGTTGCTGTGTTTGTTGCTTATTATCACAAGTGATCCTGACAGTGGAATTGTGGGACTTCTATCACCTTATGTCAGTGTATCAGCAGACTCTGATGATGGCCAAACAGAGGCACAGTGTGGGGGGGGGGGTGCAGAGGTTGAATCTTACACTGAGGTGGACATACAGCCATTCCCTGCAATTCCATCAGACACAGCCAGAAGGTCTATGCCTATCCATTTCAGTGAGCACTCAGATATTGGACAGGTAGGTGGTGAAACAATTGATCAGGGAAGTGCGGTTACTGTGGCTTCAGTGCCTGTTGACTCTGGCCTTAGACAAAGTGTTGGTGAGGTACCATGCAGGAGGGTTGTTAGGGGTGCTTAGAGGAGTCCTACTGTCCATCCTCCACTTGATCCTGGTGTCTCTTCTCATGCCACTCAACATATATTTAGGGCCATCATGGAGGCACAGACATGTTTCCATAGGTGCTCCAGAGAAATGCTTAGGGTTGTAGATGTGGCACAGGCTGATGTGTGACTGCCTCCACCATGTTGCTGATTTAATGGATTGGATGAATGACACTTTGGAATGAGGGATGTCTGTAATGGAACGAGTGGTGCCTGTGATGGAACATCTGCTGAGGGGGGAGTGGCATCCTCGTGGCTGTAGGTCAGCAACATCATCTGCTGTTAGCCAATGTGGCCATGTCTGATCCCACTCCCATACTGGCAGTACTTCCACTGCTCCATCAGTGCTTAGCTGTCCACACCCAGACATGGCAGGCCATGCGGTCATGATCCTGGGCATTCTCGTGAAGGGAGCTTGTCCAGCAGACATCAATTATATTCAGGTAGCTGCAGTACACCTGACTGTGGGTATGGACATGCCAGTGCAACTCCTGGCAGAGCCAGTTCTCATGGTTGGAGATGACAATGATGAACTACCACCTCTACCATACACACTCCCACCTGTCTGACATACCAAGACATAGAGCTAGCACAGAACTTGGCTATGTTCATGCAAACACTCACACACCAATTTCACCTGGAGGACCCCTACAGACACACACAACAGTTACATGGTTCAGTCATCCAGCTTAAAACTCATTTTGTCTCACTGGTCATTTTTTGGTTTATCCAAATGTATGCCTGCTTCTGTTTCTTACACACACTCTCCGACCTTTTGAGTCAGCCTAGGCTTCCTGCCCCCCACACAACAACCTATGCAAGTGACGATAGCTGTACTATATCCCTGTTTTGTGTCTTTTGGATTCAGAGATACATAAGCTTTGTGTCTGATGCTCAGGCTGCATAGCTGACTTAGTGTTTAGCATATATGCATTTCTGATGTTGAACTAGTAACTGAACCTTTCACTTATATTGGTCTTACAAAGTTAGACAGTTAATAGCATAAAAATTTCCCAGCTTTATTATGAATGATCTTGCGAGGGTTGTGAAGTCTGAAACTGCAATGTGTATCATTACTTTCTAACTTCTCTCTTTTATGATTTTCCAGCACGGACGTATGTTGCTAAACTGAGGGCATGCGGTAACCATCACTACTTTTGAGAGGTATGACTGTGTGACTCTTTGATGTCTGAGGCCTACTACTTAGTAATGGACACATATAAGTCAAATAAGTCTCTGCTCACACATGTTAAGGTCATTTCTGTACAAATCTCCCACCTTTTACTTGGTTTCACTACCAAATAACGAAATACAAGGATATGCCAGTCATTCATATTATTACACAATACACTCCAAGTTCAATATTTAACTTGTAAATGCTGCAGTTGCAACAGTTTTAGTTCAGGGCTGACTCTGTCTGATGCAAGCAGTACACAGCCAATACATGGGGAGGTAAAGGTTGTGAGAGTTGCCTGGTATCAATATTAGTATATGTGTGTTTATAGGAGGAAGGTTTTAGCCCCTTAGGTGATGAGTGATTTTGCTATGAGTTGTCTCTTAGCCAATGTAAGGGCATATTGAGCATGCCTTTATCTGCCTACACCCACAGCAGCTGCTGGTTCCCCCTCGGACTCTTCATCTATGTGTGGCTGTGGTGAGGTTGGCATTGGTGGTGGGGTGTGTTCTCCTTCCCCTTGCTGATCCTGCTGAAACTGTTTTCTCAGGATGATGTTGTGTAGCATGGCACATACTGTGAATATTTCAGTACATGCCCATGGATTGTACTGCAGGGCTCTCCCAGATGTATGTAGGCACCAGAATCATGACTTCAGCAGCCCAAACTCATGTTCTGTGATATTTTATTTGAGCGTGTGCCTCATTATGGCATTCTTCATGGTGTGTGTGTGCATTTCTGATTGTTACCATCAGCCATGGTTCCAGTGGATAACCTGCATCCCCCAGTAAATGAACCTGTGGGAATATCCCCCTTAGCAAACATCTGATACAGTTGGGAAGTGTGCCAGATATGTGAGTCATGGTAATTGTCAGGGTTGCCAGAACACATGTTCAAGATGATTCCCTTGGCATTACATATGACTTGGCAGTTAACAGATTTGTAGCCCTTTCTATTTATGTAGAGCCTTCCCTGTTCCCTGGGTGGTTTCTTCATTTCTATATGTATACAATCTATGGCACCTAGTACTTCAGGGTAGTGTGCTACATGGTAGAACTCCTGCATATTTCTGGCCCTATCCTCAGGAATACGGGGAAAAATATGTGGTCATTGGCATGTTGGAGCATAGAATTCAGGAACTGATGGAGGATCCTTGATGCCAATGCTTGTGACATTCCCAGCATGTCCCCTGTTCGTCTTTGAAAGGTACCTGTACCTAAGATTCTTAGTGCTACACATACCTTTGTCTCTATTGGGATGGGTTTCCCTTTGTTTCTATTGGGATGGGTTCCCCTTGGTTTGCCCTGGCTCTGAGGTGAGGACGACAGAGGTTGCAGAGTTCCTGTAGTGTGTCTCTCTCCATTCCATAGTGCTCTACAATTTCGATATCATGCAGGTTGTGATAAGTTAAATAGAGTTTGAAAACTCTTCTCCTTCTTGGCCTTGGTCTATTAGCAGCAGCAGCAGTATAGACTTCAGCCTGTTACATGTAGACATGAATTAAAGCAATACCAGCCCCTAGCATTACTTCTGTGTAAACTCCTTTCCGTGGCTGTATGGCTGTATTCCAATAGGTTTTGGAATTCACAGGGAAAACCAGCACCAAGTCTACAAGGTTGCTTTCTAGCTTGTTGAATAGCTCCTCCATCTTGGATTGGTTGATTAGCATACAATTCAGCTGCTTATGCTGTAATTCGCATGCCAATGTGTCAGTTGAAAAAAGGTGTTAGTGAATTGCCCAAGGAATATTACCAGGTGGTGTACAGTTGCTGGGAATGTTTCTTATATTTCCTGTATGTGACTGCTATGAGGCATCTGGTAAGTTTTTCATGTACAGTATATCTGTATTTGAGAAGAACTATAGCATGTTGTAATGAATGACAAAAATGGCAACATTTGGCTGATAGGTGTCCAGCAGGGTGATCCTTTGACACTGGCTGGAAAAAATAGTTCCAATACTAAGTGATGCACTATTCTGCCCTTCTCTTCCCTGCTTAAATATGTCCATCTTTCATTAGATTACCATCATTTATGGACTTTCTTACAGCATGTCATCTCCTGTCAGCAACCCAGCACCTCCTCCCTTTGAGGCAAACACAAAGAAAATGAACCAAATGGGGTAATGCACACAGTCCCTTCTAAGTACCACTATCATACAATGTTAATAATGCATGAATAAGTTTGTCTATTTGCTTATGATATCTTGCTTTGATGGATGATGCATCAGACCAACCCTCTTCAGGACTCATTTTGAAAAGTGACACACATTGAGCTAACAAAACATTGAGAATGTGCACTTTCACTGAAAACATGCGTACATAGTAGCATATGTATACTCTGGAAGGGCCTATATTATAAGATTGAAACTTCAGGTAGTCGAATACCTAAAGCTCGATCTGTAAATATCGATAGCTAAAAACCGCAAACGGCCACGTCCATACAGGAAAAGAATTCGCTTGACCGTATTAAAAAAAAAAGCAAACTTCTAAAACCAAATCAAGTGGGGAGTGGGGGGTGGGGGGAGATCACTCTACATTAGACAAAAGGACAAATTCTGCATAATGGCCAAGCAAATTTTTTCCCTGACGAAAAATTTGCGGAAGTGGCCATTCACAGTTTTTTTTTCAGCTTTCGATATTTACAGATTGAGCTTTAGGTATTCAACTACCTGAAGTTTCAATCTTCTGATATAGACCCCTCTGGAAGACTAACACATACATGCAGCTATATCAATGCTGTATGTTTTAAGGATTGAGCAAAGCCCCTGTCAGCATTCTCATTGATCCTAGGGCACCACAACTTGAACTTAATTATTTTATGTCCAAGGTTGTCATAGCTACTTATGCAGGACATGGTAACTCTTGAAGCAGGGCATGTTTACTTAGTGTCTATCCACAGTGATGTGACCTTCACTTCCTTCCATCAGTGTTGACCTGCCATTACATGGGGCTCCAACAGCTGTTGTTCTCTGTGCTGTTAGTGTGACCATTGCTGTCTTTGAGGTTCAATATGAATGATGCATGGGCATTGGATTATTCATACAACAAACCTGTCTGACAGAGAAACGAATGGATTAGCAATTTAATTATTTGATTCACTGGTTGGGATTGCTTATCAGAGACTCACATGGTCATAATCATCTAAATGATTCTGCTGTTTGCTTTACAGTAATCTGATGTATATAGTGCCCTATAGTGCTATTATCTTGAGATTTATTTCCATAGTAGTCATTAAACCATTTCAGCAATGAGCATATGGAAGAATGGATGGTGAAAATGGTTAATGAAAACACTACAAGTGATACTCAGAGTCATTCGCACAAATATGATAGGGGTATTCCTGTTGCCTACGAATGACTGTAACAAAGGCATGATTAATAGATGCCATTTATACTAATGTGCAAGGCCTAAAAAAATAATGAGATGCAAATGAGAAGTGTTGTAAAACATAGCAGGAATGAGGTGGTTTTACATTTCATAGTCCAACATCCTTGCAATATGCCCTTTCATTGTTAAATGTGGTGCTTTGCCTTTGATATGGAGTTGAAATCTGTGAACTTGTTTGTCCAAGTATGCACAAGCACTTCCATGACAGACAAACAAATTATTTCCCTCAGCAACCCCTTCATTAGTTTGTATTAAGTATGCACAAGCACTAAAATGACACAATAAATGATTTTGCCCAGCGATCATTTCAGCAGTCTGACCATCTATGCACAAACACTTCCCTAACACACAAATTAATTATTTCCTCCAACGACCCATTCAGTAACATTTATTAGTATGCACAAGCACCAAAATAAAACATTTCAGTCAAACGATCCTTCACTAATATGCCCAAGTATGCACAAGCACTGAAATAGAACATTTCACCTAAGTGACCCATTCAGTAATATGTCCTGGTATGCACAAGCACTAAAATAAAACATTTCATCCAAGTGACCCCTTCAGTAAAATGCCAGGTATGCACAAGCATCAAAATGAAATGTTTACCCAAATGACCCCTCCAGTAAAAATATCCAGGTATGCAGAAACACCAACTCATCTCCCCTTATATCTCTGTATTCTGACTACTGCTACTTTCTGGCATGAATTTAGGGTGATTTACACACTTTTTTATGCAAGTGATTTCATTACAGACTCATGATTATCAATCAAATTCATGCGCATGCGTGCAATCCCCCTACCAATGTAGTAGCTGTCCCCCTATCGATCATACATAAATCACGTTACACATTTCTGATGGGGGCGTGTTCACATAATGGAAACCTGGACATAGTTATGTTCCTGAGACATGGAAGAGACAAAACAATTGATGGAACAATGTGATTTTGAGCACACACTGTCCTGAAGAAACAGAACTAATGGAACAGTAGTGAGAGAGGAAGTATATGATATCAGCTCAATGTAATACACTGCATGGACTATAGCAGTTTGTAACCTCTGCCACAAACACTGTCATTCACTCACTTACAATACTAGCTTTATCTTACCCAGGGTTATGGTAAGCTGGAGCCTATCCTGATATGTCACAGGAGAAGGTGGAGGAATAACTTTGAGAGGAATAAGTGTCCAATGCAGTATGCATGCACATGTGCACATGTACACCTACACATGTACACAGTCCATACCTTACAACCTGCAGACATTGCACATAGGAACAAAAGCCCTTGAAAAATAAGGGCATTCAGCTAAAATGTGGACATCTAATTAGTATAAAATTTGAAAAGCAAATAACACATAACTCTCCCTGCTACCATTAGGAATATGGGATACTACTACTCAGAAACACATTTAAAAAAAAATGACAAAAATGATGCAAAAATGTAAGTACATTATCAAAAAAGACAGTGTGAAATTGGTAGACTTTAATGATCTGTATAGCAAAACTACCACACAACATCGTGTATTTTTGTGAGCTGTAAGCTGTGTGCCCCCTTTTCTTTAAATTATTAGTACCACTAGTATGTTGGTCATACTATAGTTTTCTGTGCACCAGAAAACTTCAAAAATCATGTGTGATGAGGGGCATTCAGAAAATTATGTGAAGAGTTAAATCAAGCCTTAAAAAAGAACATACTTCCAAAAACAGGAACATCCTAAAGGAGGCCTGAAAATAGGAACATTCGTCCAAAATAGAGATAGTTGAGAGGTCTGATATATACACACATGCATGCATGCGTGCACACACACACACACACACACACACACACACACACACACACACACACACACACACACACACACACACACACACAGATATGTGCATGTTCACGTGAAACACCCACACACAGGCATATATATGCACCTAAAGTATCATCTTTGGATTAAGGAGAAAACCTGGGACCTGATGAAAACCACATGGACACAAACAGATCATGTAGACCTCCTCAGAAGGCATCTCAATGGGGAAGCAAACCAGAAAACTAAGTGCTTTGAGGCAGCAATGGTAACCACTCACCACTGTGCAGCCCACTTTTGCACCTGATTTTCAGAAATGCAACAATGTCAAGCACCCCCAGGTAATAGAATAAGTAGGGACATTGGTCTGCATAATTCTAGATGGAACGCACTGACTTAATTTTAGCATACAGATAATACTGGACTGATATTTCCACACATCAGTCTTGCCTATACTTAGGAGATAGTATAGAATTTCATTTACCATATTGTTCTGCAAGATTTAGAAGAAAGAAAAGTAGGATTTTTACTTATAATGTTGAAATGTGTTTCATTCTTTTACAAGACACTTTTACACTAGTCAGGAATATTTTAAGTAAAACTTGGATGGCAACCCTTCATTTCGCCTGTCATCAATTACAATTAATAAGTAAACAAAATGAGTAGCTCAAAATGTGATCATCTTTCTCAGATGATATAATAATGTCATTTGGTCTTGATAAATGTGCAAAAGCAAGCCATAAAGCTGCAGCACCAAGAAAATGTTGATCTGGGTCAGGAATGTGATATACAGGAAATATTTGGGAACTGATGAAGGACCAACAATAAAACATGAATAAATGTGAATAAAACTTAGGAATATTTTAGAAGATTAAAATTATTGCTGAAAACAGCCCTGACATCTAGGAAAAAAGTGCAAGCTATAAACCAATTTGTTGTTCCTGTTATAACTTCCAGTTTTGGGGTGATTGAATGAGCCCAAAAGGTGTTGGATCAGTTCAACAGGAAAACAAGAAAAATGCCTCACATTTATCAAGTGATTTATAAAAGTCAGTGTATACTAAGTTTTTATATTTCCTGTTCTGAAGGAGGTATGGGCCTCCTCAAAATTGATTACATGTATAGATATGCAGTTGTAGGACGCATAGATATTTGCTGACCTCACAAGATCCAAACAAAGTGAACGTTTTAAAACATGAAGCGAACAAGTCTAAGGTGACTTTCCAGCTTAGTTTAGCTGAAGCATATCAGTGTCAGGCAGGAATGGAAATCAAACCAGAAGTAGTCAAAAATCAGTCAGCAATTGGGGCGTGGCCAAGGATGAACACAGGATAGCAGCAGATTTCTTCAGCTCCACCAATTTCATTACACTGACAGGAATTAATTACTTAAAAAATTAATTTTTGAAGTAATTTTCTTTCTAAATATGTTTGTTTTATATAGTTCTTGAACTATATCTAAAAAAGAAAGGAAATCTTAACAATATTCCTGTCAGAAATCACTTTGAAAATTTTCCTGTCAGTTTATCAGTCTGAAATGAGTTCCAGTAAGACAAATTCTCAAGACTCCAGCATCAAGAAAGAACTTCAGTCTCTGATAATTATAATCCAGCAACTTACTGCTAAGATGGATAAAATGGATACTAAAATAGACACCTTCATAGAAAAACTACAAAACAAATAGACTTGTTACATATAGACCTGCAACAACAGAAGATCCAGATGACAGGCATAGAAGAAGCTGTGAATGACATGGAAAATAGAATACAAGAAGAGGAAATCAACATTGAGTTTCTGCTGAAACAAAATACACATTTACAAACAAAGCTGGATGACCTGGAAAATAGATCTAGGCGCAATAACATTAGGATTTTTGGACTGCCAGAAAATATTAAAGGTAACAATATTACTTCTTTTTTAACAACATGGCTCCCTAAAACTTTAGACTTACCAGAAGCATTCTCTTTTGGTATCGAAAGAGCACATAGATCTATAGCTAATACTAACTCTAACAAAAACTATCCTAGATCAGTTATAGTTAGATTTCTATCATCTTTTGATAAAGAGATGGTTCTTAAATCTGCTTGGGCTAAAGCTCCTGTTAAGATTAATGAGACAACTGTGCGTTTTGACAATGACTATTCTTCCATGGTAATAGCTAAAAGAAAAGTTTTTCTGCCACTAATAAGGGAGCTTAAAAAGCACAGTTTAAAACATACCTTCTGTTTCCTGCCAAGCTTAAAATCTTCCTTCCTGATGGTCCTAAAATTTTCGATGACTTAGACTCTGCTTTACTGTTTATCAAAAAAATAAGATTTTGGATAAAATAGAGGAAATGGAATGGGCTAGTCCTTCATTAAAGAGACTGGCAACTGAAACTTTGTGGAAGACTTCAGAGAAGAAGAAGAGACTAAAAAACAAATGATTTGTTCTATGTTTTTTTTTTCTCTCATCATTTTATTTCATTATTAATCTTTTTATAGTTCCTGCATTTCCAAGAAGCCACAAATATTTTGAAAAAGATTTAATCAAAGTTATTCTCTGTGTGCAAAGAAATGTTTTGTTTCATAACTAGTCAAAATATCTGGAGATTTAATGGCAAGCTGTGATTCAACTTGTTTCTCTTTCTGAAAAGGAGAAGTAAGGTCAGTAATTTGATACATTTTTTCTTTATCTTTTTTTTTTCTTCTCCTTTTCTTCTTTTCTTTGTTTAAACAATGACATTCTATTTAGATTATGTAGTGGGTAAAGGGTGGGGGAGGGCAGGAGAAGAGTAATGAAAATATGATTAATAGAATAATAACATATTTATTCCTTGTAAAAGTTTATATGTTCTTCAAATGCTATTCCTAATTATACTTTCTTGATTATACTGCTTATGCTTGTTTGTAAATAATCTGTCATGCTTTAACTAATAATAATTAGAACTAAATAATAGTAAATAATATGTTTTATTTTTAACTCTATTAATATAAACAGTAAGTAATATTCCATTGTATATACTTCTTATAGCTTTCTCTTACATTTTTTTATTTCTGCCTTACACCCTTTTACTTTCTACTCTCTTTTCTTTTCTTTATTAATATATAGAAATGCTTTTGATCATATAGACACAGTAAATAATAAGATTTGCATAAAAATTGAGTTGGGACAAAAATATTGAGTTTTATTACTTATTAATAATTTTGGGCTTAATTTCACTTACATAGAGGCTGTAATAACCTGTAAAATATATTGTGAAGGTTTTGTCATGTTTAGATGCATTTACACTGCTAAATGAATGTTTGTCACTAGTTTTAATAAGTTTCCCAAAATGTTAAGAGAGACAATCTGGGATGTGGGCTGTCTCATGCACAGTGTCCATGAGCTACTTCAAAAGCTTCAACTCTCAGAATTCTCACAGAGCAGCTGAAAGCAACCAGTCTCACCTTTGACCTAGATATCACACTGACACATCACAGATTCAGGAATGTCACTCTACCAGGAAATAGAAATGATACAAATGCGACTATGTGAAGGAAAATGAACTCTTTAACATCTAAATGTGAGTTATTTTATATAATTACTTAAATATCTATGTTATAATTCATAAAATATGTCAGTTATAATGAGTTTAAATGATACAGTTTCTTGTAGTAAGTAAATGTCTTATTTTAGAAGGCATAGAAAATGAAACATTTATTCAAGTGTTTTTGAAAATCTACTTAACAGCAGCTTAATAATCTGTGTTAAAAACTTATGTTCCAAACATATACATTACTATAACTCATTTAATTCATCTGATTGACAAGCATAAATAATTTTATAACTCTATTCTGGAAGAAATTGTCATGTGATATATTTTAAAGCAGTAGTATAGCATGGTTGTAAAATCTGGTTACTAAAATGTGTTTGCTGTGCATTATTTTGTATAAAGCAGACAGATTTATTGTAGGGACAGCAAGTAAGATAGTGCTCGGCAAGGACACAACTCAGTGAGATCAGATATATATATATATATATATGTGTGTGTGTGTGTGTGTGTGTGTGTGTGTGTGTGTGTGTGTGTGTGTGTGTGTGTGTGTGTGTGTGTGTGTGTGTGTGTGTGTGTGTGTGTGTGTGTGTGTATGCATATGTATATATATATATATATATATGTATATGTGTATGTGTGTGTGTGTGTGTGTGTGTGTGTGTGTGTATGTATATATATATATATATATATATATATATATGTGTGTGTGTGTGTGTGTGTGTGTGTGTGTGTGTGTGTGTGTATGTATATATATATATATATATATATATATATATATATATATATGTGTGTGTGTGTGTGTGTATATATATATATATATATATATATATGTGTGTGTGTGTGTGTGTGTGTGTGTGTGTGTGTATGTATATATGTATATAAGTGTTTCTGAGAATCTGCATAACTATGCAGTATGATTTATAACAATTTCTATGAATACAATATTTTATTCTATTGACAATAATGAGTTTGAGTAAATGCTCATATACAAGCAATTCAAGGTTTTTTTGGAAGCTGTTAATTGCATTTACATGACAGAAAATAGATGCATCTTAATATATGTAATGTCTGAATCATATTAGCCAAAGTTTTTGATTTAAATAAATGTTAGAACTTATTTTCTCTCCTCTTGATTTCTAACATCAAGATTATTTGAATGCTATTTGAATATAAGTGTTTTATATTACATGGATGTATATAGTAGTATGAACAGTTTAAAAAAAAAAAAGGTTTATTTTAGTTTATATGATGCTGTTTTACCAAATGTGTAGTCTTGTCTTGCTAGATAATTGAATTGAAAACTGTTAACCTCAGTTAAATATAACTAGTATTAAATTGATAAGGTGGTAGCTGAGGTACTGCTGCTTAGGGTAGGGGTTAACTTGAGTGGTAAATACTACTCTAAGTTGGAGTTTATAACTCCAGGCTGGATGCAAGGTTTAATCCTTACATTATTTTCACTTGTTCATTGTTATTTGTATATAGTTCTGACATCCACAATATATTTTGTACATTCATTGTCACTACAAACAAAATTGAATCCTATACAAAATCCCATAAGAGATTCAATAAATACAGCTATATTTAAAGGTACACCTAAAGGAGGAGATGTAACATTACTTATCTTGTTATTTGTTATTTTGATCATAAGATTCTTAAGTTTTAAAAATGCCAAATGACATCTTTAAAAGGAATTTCTTTAAACATTAATGGATTGAATAATCCATGTAAAAGGGCAAGCCTAATAAGATACATTAATTTACATAAGGCCAACTTAGTCTTCCTGCAAGAAACCCATCTCTTGAAAAAGATATTGATAAACTAGCCACAAACAAATATACAGTATTGGTTAGTTCAGAGCACACTCAGAAAAAGAGGAGTGGCTATTTTATGGAATAAAAGTATGCCCATTCCTAAAACCATTAAGTCTTATCAGGATGACAAAGGAATGTTTTGTATGGTTACAATACAAATTAATGGGAAGACTTACACTTTAATTAATGTATATTGGATACCTGGAATTGGTATTAATACAGTGAAACATCATCTTGATAAGATCATATCATTCTCTATAGGAGATATTATTTTAGCTGGTGACTTTAATTGTATACTACATGAAAGTGATACTACCACTATAGGGAAAAGAAGAATTACATCTAATGCAAAACATTTAAATGATTTTGCTAATTCTTATCATTTGAATGATATTAATAATCAGATAGATTCAAAATCATTACCATACACCTTTTTTCTAACAGATACACAACTTATTCAAAAATAGATAGGGTCTTTATTTCTAACCAGATGGTAACAGATTTAATTAATTCCAAAATCATTTCATGTCCTATATCTGATCATAATTCAATTGTTTTTGAATTCATGATAAAAATACTCATAATGTTCAGATCAAAAGGATACCAGCATACTTAACTCAACTAAAAGACTATAAAGAATATATACTTTCAGAAGTAAAACATTTTTAGACATAAATAATACTCCTGAAGTCTCCATTGTTTATGTTTGGGATGCCTTAAAATCATATCTATATGGACAAAGTATCAGATGGTATAATAATAAAAGGAAATCTTGGGATAAGGAATTGTTAGATATTCAAAGTAAATTAGACTCTTATAAACATAATAATAAAGAAAATATTATGGACAAGAAAGTTATTGAAGAAATAAACAAACTAAATGAGAAATACAAAGAAATTTTAACTCATAAAGTTAAAATAACTTTAGAGAATACAAGTTTTTGTCTTATTCAATAAGCCCCAAATACTTACATAGACTTAAAAATAAAACAAAAGGTTGAATAAACAAAACCATATCAAAGAAATCTTTTCTCTAAGGAAAAAGAAGAATGTTTCTAGTATACCAGAAATACTAGATGAATTTAGAAATCACTTTCACAAAATTAACCATAATAACATTAACATGGAACCTAAAGATAAAATAAAGGAGTTTATAACCACAAACATGAATAAAAAGCTTAATAAACAACAGATTAAACTATTGGACAAGAGTATTTCATATACAGAAGTTATTACACAAATAAATAAGCTTAAATCAAACAAAGCACCGGGTAATGATGGTATTATACCAGAGATATATAAAATCCTTTCTAAAAGTACATATTCATTAATACATAAGGTTTTTATTTTGTCCCAAACTGAGTTAATAACCCCCCTATCTTGGCAATATACATTTATTTCGCCAATTTTAAAACCTAATAAAGATCCAACTAGATGTTCTTCATATCGGCCCATCTCATTACTTAATGTTGATTATAAAATGTTTATGAGTATTTTTGCTGATTAATTGAAGACAATCATTCCCGGCATTATAGATATAGATCAGACAGGCTTCATTGTAAATAGAAATACTTTTGATAATATAAGAAGAACTTTAACATTAATAGATTTTGCAAATAGGAAAAAGAAAGATTTAACACTTATTAGTCTTGATATAAGTTCAGCATTTGATTCAGTAAGTTGGGACTATCTGTTTACCTTAATGAAGTGCACAAACTTCTCAGATACATTTGTAAATCTAATTGAGCATTTATACAAAGGAACGTTGGCTTATATTAAGGTAGGAACATATGTTTCACAAAAAATACCCATTCTTAAAGGTACAAAACAAGGATGTCCACTTTCTCCACTATTATTCACTTTAGTAATGGAGCCTTGGGCTAATTTGATCAGAAACAGTACTGACATAGAGGGTTTTGAAATAGATGAAAATACAACATCCAAAATTCAACTTTTGCAGATGATGTTCTAATTACATCAGCAGGATCTAATTCTTCTATGCAGTCTCTATTTGATAACATGATGAATTTTAAAAGTATTTCTGGTTTAATATTCAATGAAGAAAAACTAAAATACTACCTATATATACACGAAAAATATTCTCATTAGTGATTTTACTAAATATGTACCCAATTCAGGTCAGATAACTTATTTAGGTATAATACTATCTAAAGATATTAAATCTATTATATATAATAATTATAATACCTGTTTTCTTAATATACAAAATCTTTTTAATACCTGGAATAATATGTTTTTTACTATGGAGGAGAGACTTACAATTATTAAAATGATAATATTCCCCAAGATTTTATACTTAATACAATCAATAATACTTCCACCTACAAAAATAATTATCAAGAAACTGAATACACTAATGTAAAATTTCCTATGGGCACCTAATAGACCTAGGATTGCATTAAAGAAACATACTAATAGCTGGTCTCAAGGGGGTATTTCTTTTCCAGACTTTAATTTATATACTATTTCTTCTATTGTAAAAGTTATTACTTTATTAATAGATCAGTCATATGTCACAAAATGGAAAGATTATTGGGAGCTAATTAGTATGCACTTCATGAAAATCTCCTTAACACATAAAAATATGATTGTAAATAACTCCATGTTATGGTTACTAAAGGAATTTTGTACTTCACCTATTACACCTAAACATATGGTTTGTTACCCATTAAATATTATTATTAGTTATCGTAACTTTATATTCATGCACCCTAAGTATAGGGAATGGAATTTTATTGTATTCCCTATAATGTATACTCAGGGTATGCTTTTGTCATCTACTTCTGAAGGAACTCATTTAGCTATAGATAATGATCTAAAGTACTGGTATCAGTTGATATCTGATAATAAAGTTAAAAATCTAGATTTCTTAAAACAAGAATTTGATCTAAGAGAAACTTGCTGGTTAGAGGTTCAGACCTTTAGACAACATCTCATTAATAAAATAGATCTAATGTCTATAACAGTTAAAGAATCTATTCCAACACTGATTGATTACTTGATATTAAATTTACAACATAAAGTTTCTGATAAAGGTAAACTTTCATACATACATAAAATTATCAGACAAGAAACTTTTTACAGTGTAGATTCATACTGGAATTATTTCACTTCTATTAATGGGGACCCACCAAATCAACAAGATAAACAATATATATTGGAATCTGCTTATAGAACTACGTCTTCCATTGTCTGGAGACTTTATACATGGAAATTTTTACATAGATCTTTTTATACACCTTTGATGATGAATAAAATAAATAATAAAGATAATTTATGTAAGAGATGTAATGTATAAATTAATGCTGACTGGGCTCATATGTTTTATGACTGTATAAAATTGAAAGAATACTGGAAGTCAATTAATGAATTTTTGCAGGCTCTTTTTACAGATAATTTCATTATTTCTAAATCTCTTATATTATTCAGCACACCTGTGCCTCAAAGTGTTAAAAAGGTTAAGCTTCCCTTGTTATGGTCTATTCTAGCAGTGGCTAGGAAAATAATAACTAGAAATTGGATTTCAGATACACCTCCTTCATTCAATGAATTCAAAATGTTATGAATATAGTGTGCCATATGGAAATAAACACAATTAGGACAAGAACAAATAGAAAAACATCTTATTATATTGTATGGGATAATTTACAAAATTTGTTAAAAAAATTTTAATTTCAATAGCATGGTATTTTAGTTTAATTAATTGATCTGATTGTAGTGGATGTCTTTGTAAATACTTTAGTTGTTTTGTTGAATATTATAATAATACCTATTTTTAATTACTTGTATAAAATTGTTATGATATTTCTCTTATATGGTAAAACAATAAACCTGTTTTGAAAAAAAAAATCAGGCAGCAATTGAATGTGCCAAAAAACAAAAGAAGGAATATAAGATAAAGGATGACACAAGAAGGCAAGAAATGTGGAAAATGCATAAATATTGTTGCAAGTACAGAAAACTTTTAGAACAACCAGGATCTGATGCATGAATGGTTAAGGAGATGTGAATTTAAGCCAAAAGAAGAAAGGTTAATATTGGTTTCCCAGGATAGTGGACTATATACACATTGGTTTACAAAGTCCATTGAGCATGTAGGCAAAACAGACAAATGTAGGTTTTGTAAAACAGAACTGGAAACAGTTGCACATCTTGTTGCTGGGTGTGATACACTAATGGCAGAATGACTGCATACTGAAAGGCATAATAATGTGGCCAAGACTGTTGCATTGGGGATTATGCAAACATTACAATATTGAAGTAGTTGAGAAGCATTGGAAACATCAGCTACAAAGTATTATAGAGAATGAAGTTTATATCACATGGGATCACCTATTACAAACAGTTCAAAAAACAGATGCCAATAAACCAGATACAGCAATCCATGAAAAGAAGATAAAAGTAGCATTGATTATTGAAATTGCTACACCCGGTGATTACAGTGTCTTATGCACAGAGAGACACAAAGTCATAAAATACCACAATTTGTAGGCAGAAACTAGGGCAATGTGGACGAAAGATACCTAGATACTTCCATACTACTAGACTCCCAAGCTCCCTTAAGGACAAAGAGAATAAAAATTAAAACCGCCCCTTGGCTTACCAAAAACACACTATCAACCATGCGGCACAGAGATAAAGTCTGGGCACATTATCAGAAAAACAGGAGCCCCCTCATCCATAATGAATACAAAACACTTCCAAATAAAGTAAAAAAGCTCATCATCTCTGATCGACAAAATTATTTCTCCATACTCCAAAATAATAATAAAACAAACCCCCAGAAATTCTGGAAAGGTATCTCTACACTCCTTAACCCCAGCAAACCAGACACCCCCATCCCAGACCCTAATGCTCCTGATTTAGACTTAGCTACCCAATTTAACTCTTTTTTCATTGAATCTATTTCCAAATTAACCTCAACATTCTCTAACACCACCACATTCTCCAACACATCACCACCCTCCCCTACCAACACTCTACCCTGCACTGCTACCACTCCCTCATTACCATCTAGTAACTCTCTACCCTCCACCTCTTCTCCTACTCTGACTTCCTCAACATCTCCATCACCCCTTAATAGCCCCTCTTCCCACTCCCCTCTATTCTCATTAAAACCTATACCCACTTCTACTATAAAGAAACTCCTTCTGAAACTGAAGCCATGCACTAATGCTCCTGATAACATCCCTTCTTACTTTCTTAGCATAGCTGCTGAAGCAATTGCCTACACCATTAGCATTCTAATCAACTGCTCTATCCAAGAATGTATAGTACCCCAAATCTGGAAAAAGGCCTTTATCATACCTTTACATAAAGGTGGCAACAATAACAATGTTACTAATTTCTGCCCCATCGCCATCCTGTCTCCCATCTCCAAACTCCTAGAAAAGTGTATCCAACTTCAATTCCTACCACATCTCTTAGATAATCACCTACTAACTCCCACACAACATGGATTCAGACCAAATCATATGACACTATGACAGCCCTCCTCTCCTTCCTTGAAACTGTAAATAAAGCCCACGACTCTCGCCAAATTGTTTCTACCCTACTACTTGACCTCTCTAAGGCCTTTGACACTATCTCACACAGCCTGCTCTTAACTAAACTCTCAAAACTTAACCTATCCCCTTCCTCTTTAAACTGGTTCTCCAGTTACCTATCCAATAGATATCAAGCAGTAAAATGGAAAAAGGCCACCTCATCATTTTTTTATACCCTTACCGGAGTTCCCCAAGGTTCCATACTGGGTCCCCTTCTCTTTAATATATTTATAAATGATTTCCGCAACTCTATCCCATTCTCAAACATCATCCAATGTGCAGATGACTCAACTATTATCTGCTCTGCCACATCCATCCCCACACTCCTAATGCTTACTCAAGATGCCTTTTCAACCACTGAGCAATGGATGAAAAGTAATCACCTAGCACTCAATGCCTCTAAAACCAAATTAATGTTATTTACCCCCTCCAAAGCCACTTTTTTCGATATAAACACATTCTCTATTACTAGTCAAAACAACTCACCTCTAGAACTGGTGTTAGAGACCAAGTTACTTGGGGTCCAAGTTGATAGCCAGCTCAAATTCAACTCCCACCTACAACTAAATATCAAAAAAACCCATCATAAACTAGGTATGCTCTACCGACAAAACCATTACCTTACACCTGCCACTAAAATCACTCTTTCTACTTCCTTTCTTATCCCCTCCCTTCTCTATGGAGCTCCACACCTAAGTAATCTACAGTCCTCTCTAAAAACACAACTTTCCTCTTGCTACAACAAAATCACCAAATTTGCTACCAGCCACAAGTCCTCCACCCACCACTGTTCCTCTCTCCAAAAACTGAAATGGCTAGAACTACCCAATCACCTAACCTATACTTAACTAAGTCTTGCACACAAGCTCATTTTCAACCCCTCCCTCTGTCCCTCCCTTTCTACTGCTTTTAAAATGCACCTACCTGATAGAGTATTAAGGTCCAACAATCAAAATCTACTAAAAGTCTACAAACCAACTCGTCCCCCAGGTAAAAATCGTCTATCCTATGGCCTAGCATGCCTCTGGAACTCCCTACCACTGTCCATTCGCACAACCTGTAACCATTTTATTTTCAAAAAATCTCTTCATTCACATCTAGTATCCCAGTGGGAATGCTCTTGTTCCCACCCCACATAACTAACACTGGTAATGTCCATCTTCCTCCTTTCCCCTGTTTACACCAGCAATTTTCCTTATTATTTTCACCCAACTCATACTTTATTATTATTATTATTCCTATGGTATTTCTAAAAAATACACTAGGCTGCACCTCTTAATGTGTATGCTTTATAATACACAATGACTTCTCAGTATTTACTTTGCAATATTCCTCTTGTTAGTCTGTATCATCTGTAAGTTTCATCACAAGTCTGTATTACTCCTAATGTTTCCTGTACTATTTGAAATTGTTTAAGTGAGTCTTCATTTTTGTATAATTATCATTAATAACCTACTATAACCTAGATTGTTTTGGAGCTTTTCTCCCCAGGACTCAATTGAAAATGAGTTCATTTTGGCCCAATGGACTATCCTGGTAAACCAACTGTAATAAAATAAAATAAAATAAATAAATAAATAAAGTGTGGACGTGAAGAAATCTCTTAGAATAAGCAAGGCCTCTGATAATGTCAGATAATGCGTCTGGATTATTCCTGAGAAGTTTATTCCTAACAACAGATGTAGCCACCTGGGAATTGGCATCTTTGATGGGTTAACACAATAATAAAAGGAAAATAAAAGTTACAGGTGAAATTTGCCCAAGATTACTGGAATGAATAACATGACACCATTACTGACCTACCTGTAACTCTACCACTTTCAGTTATGTCAGACTAAGTCCAGCTAGAACCAGTATCGTTCTTTATCACTGCTAGTTTTAGATCCTACACCCTGCTGGGTATCACCTACAATACCAGTCTCCACAGCTGCAGCTGTCAGAATCAATACTGAAGTACAGCTAGAGACATCAATAATATTGTTAAATATTTGTCAGAATATTTGATGAATTGTTGAGAATTACATTTCAAGATTAAGTAATTTTTACTATTTACCTTTCCAACTATTTATGTATATTCATTTTTTTACATTCATGAAGTGCTTGCATTTTGTTTATTGACTGAGAAATTTGTAGTCTGTAGCTGTCTACTGTATTACTTAGACTAAGCAATTTGAACATTTAAGTAGTCAAAGGGAAGTAAATAATGCAGTGCACTTAAGTCTTGTTAAACAATATTGTAACAGAGGATGATGATGAAAGTAAATAGAAAGATCTAGTCTTTATTTTGAATAGTATTTCATCATATATCTTCAGTGTGTGCAGAGACCTAAGAGATATAATAATATAATATGAATGACGCCTGTAGAAACATGGGTTCCTATTACGTTATCGAAAGATAATGTAATCTAAACGGGCAAAACATCGAAACGGCCGCATTTCGAAGTTTGAATTGTGGGATCGTAATACAGTGAAGATTGGGATATTTGACCTTTCCTCACTGTAGTGTGATCTCAGAGATGGAATATATATTTAGCGGGGGGTGTGGGGGGATAAAAGTTTCGAAATGCGGCCGTTTCGATGTTTCGGACATTCGTTATGAACCCTAGAAACTCATGTAGCAGATAACTGATAAAATCTGTAGTTACACCAGTTCCTTCCCTCTGTTAATTATTCACACTCTTGCATTTAGCTCTCACTTATTTTTCCTTAGCTAAATGATATCATCTTATCATATCACTCTTTTTAAAACCCCACTTTTTCAGCTTGGTCTTCACACTTTCTGTGACATTTCATATTCTTCTGCTTCTCTCTCTGATGCCCTTTTCCTTATCATTGTCCATCAATTTTAAGAATTATCCACTGGGCTAATTTCACATCTGGAACATGCTATGCATGGCATCAATACATATCATGTTAGTACTTCTTTTTGCTTCCTTATATTTATGATAATTCTTCACTTAAATCAGCCATTTCTCTTCTTCATCCTCCTTTGCTCTTGTTTTATCTAACAGTCCATACAGGTCCTCTGATGTATGTTATTTCTGACTTCCTGAGTTACCCCTCATTTGTTGAATGTCTTTGGACCACCGACTCATAACCATTCTATTTTGACAACATATTTTAAGAATTATTCATAGGGAAAGAAAGTTGCTGCATCTTAAACACTATAACTGGTGAGGTCTATGACACTATCCTAGATAATATTACTCTCAGTTTAGTATCAACATCCCCAAAGAAGATGCTTTGCAAACAGGATATCGGATGGCAGATGGTCAATAGCCATGTTGCTGACCATTGGTAGTTCATATCAGCGAATGCCACTGTGCATTCGCTGATATGAAATTGATCTAAGAGCTAGAGATTGCGGTACAGTGTGGATTGGGAAATTCATCCCTTTCCTCACTGTAGTGCGATCTTGGAGTTGGAATATATAGTTAGCAGGGGCTGTGGAGGGCACAGACTCCCACAGGGGTTGCAGGGGGGCTTGCCCCCTGCAAAGACGTGATGTGATGTGTAGGAGCTATACTTGAGTTCCTGCGCAGACATCATGTTTTAGAAAAAAATTTAAAAAAATGATTGTGGTGCACAGAAGATGGAACACTTTCACAGTTTATGTAATGTTTTTAACATTAACATCAGTTGCCGAGGATAGAGTTCAATGTGATGAGCACAAGTTATTTCCAATTTGAGCATTATATTCGCTATTATGACTGGAAAAACAAAGTATTTGGGGTATTTTAATAGTAAACCACTACTCTCAGTAGGTTTCCAGCAAATCTTAAAATTGGCAACCTGGCTAAGATCCAGAATTGTGAAACATGCAAATTCTCCCCTGGGACACTTCAGAGCAACAATACATTATGAAAGCAGTGGCTCTAAAGTGAATTTTTACTTCTTAGAAAATAAATTCTTAAAAAAATTAAAAATATATATGCATCCATTGCATGTACTGTACAAAAGACTACTTTTTACTAGAACAATATCATTCTTAAATAGAGTTTATGTGTTAATTAGGTAAGTGAAAATATCTTTCTTTTATCCTTTGTTGCCATGACCTGGGCCACAAGGGCACAGATAACTGTAATACACCTGTGGACACTTTGATGTAGCTGGTAAACTAGCATGTTTAATATTGTTGTGGTTGCCTGTTGATGAACCATTCCAAGTACTGTATGTTTCTTATTTTCTTAACTATAAATTATATAATGGACAAGGGCAATAAATGTTTACAAACAGGTAACCCTGTTTGCTTCATTCTTGTGATAACAGAATGTGCAGCTGTATAACCTCAGCAGACCCCCTAATTCACCATTGCTCTTTGGTGCATTCAATTAATGTACTATCTATTGTGGTAAAGTCCCTTGCTCTGCACAGTGAAGACTCTGTATTGATTTCTGTCCTTATGTCATCAAATTGCAACATCAGGCCACAATTTTCCCTCCCAGATCACAGGCTATAGGTCCCTATCCCATTAATCTTTATTTCTTATTTATCTCCAAAAGAACTTTTACAAACTAGATTCAGCTATTTGGAACTTACCGCCCAGAATTACACTGACAGAAAAAGATGAAAACTATGTTTTTTGGAATCCACAGAAAATTCTACACGTCTCTTTAATTATTTTGACCTACACAATCATCACCTTCACCTCCAAATACCTCAGACTATGGCTTGATCTGCCACTAAACTTCCATTTCCACATAGACAAAGTGAGAGACAAAACAAACTCCCTACTCTTCTGGGCCAAAAAGATCTCCCCTTTTCTATCCCACCCAGCCAGAACAGCCATTGGCAAAGGAATTCTCCTTTCTCATCTTGAATGTGGGCTCCCAATTTTTGCTTTTGTTGCCAAGAAAAACATTACTACACACCAAACTGTCTGTAATAGCATCTGTCGATTCATTACAAACTCACCTTCGCTGTATCACTCTTTGCTACACTCCAGATATATCTAATAGCATCTGCTGATTCTGTACAAATTCACCTGCCTGTGAACATCAATGTATCACCATAGAAAAAGTCAAATTGCTACACATACAATAAATATCTAACCTACTTTTAGGATTCAACTCTACAAACTACTCCAACTCCATACATTTACTCCCCTTGCAGTTAGACTTCACAAAAATACCTCTTCATACAACCTGAGACACTACTCACAAGCCACACCAACTTTCATTACCCCCTAGAACCAAACTATGCAGCACTGCACATGCTCTCTCCTCTCAGGCTCCTTCTCTTTGGAATGCTCTCCCCGTTGACATTAAGGAAAGCAACAGTTATTCCAGATTCAGAATGCAACTCAAAAAGCACTTCTTCATCCAAGCCAAATGTTCCTGCTTCAACACAGGACATATCACCTAACTTATCTCCTTTCTGAGTCTCTTCTCCTCTCACAAGAAGATTGACCCACTTTAGAAACTAATGTATATATTGTACATTGCACTCTGCTTGATTGTACATTGCAGTGTACTTGTTCACTAGAATGTATACACACAGTTTTTTTCTATGTAATTAGTCTGAACAACTGTGTTATTGCTGATATTTCTGTATTTTTTGTTTGTGAAATGTTTTGTATTTCATCCAGGCTGAACCTGAAATTGGTCAATATTAATCAGTGCACTACCCTGGTAAACAAATATAAATGAATAAATGAATAAATAAATAAATAGTTGTATTAGACCACTTCAGTTTTTTTTTATCATCTCTCTCATAAGCAATTTCACAGATTGTATTAGATGGCAGTATTTTACAAATTACTGTCTAATCATCCTACCACTCCCTGCACTGCTTGTAATACTCCCGTTTTGTACTCCATCTTCTTGTAGGCTGTTTATCCTTCAATGCACTTAATGACAATACCATGTAATTTAGTACTTAAAGCATTGTTAACATTTCAGATTTCCATTGGTATTTTCTTCCACTTCTTCCACTTAACAATTTCCTAATACTGTCAGTACTGTATTGTACTATATTACAAATAAGTACTGTAATTACTGTTATTGATTGAATTCATATTAACTATATGTGCTGTTCTTTTGTGAAACACTGTACCTCGTTCTGCATTATTTCACTACATTGTTACTGTGTTTATAGCATGAGTCATGGCTGAAAGTGCTATTAGACCATTTCATATACCTGGTTAACAACTAAAAAAATAAACAAACGCGAATAATTAAATGTGTTTCAGTTGCACCCAATGGAAATTTTATATAGACTTCAATGTTACCCTTTTCCAAGATCCCTCCCATTCAGTCAACTTTCTCACTGCACCCAAAACATTCCCGCTTTTGTGACTGCTTGAGCTGTCTCCCAATTACTTCAAAGAAGTCCTTCTGAGTTCCTGAGGAACATTTATCAGGCTGTGGGGTATCTTTCTGGGTTCAAACTCATAAAGTCACTGTCCAGCCTTCCTCACATCATTGCCGTCCTTAATTTGCTCCGTATTGTTTGGATATTTCTAGCTTAGTAGGTCAGTATTGCATTTCTTCCCACTCCTATGGCAGAAGACAACAATCTTCATGTTAATTATCACCATAATGTCTTCCCATAAGTACTGAAAGAATTGATGAGAGTGTACTATACTGGAATTAACTGGAAACAACTGAAATGAGACTGGAACAAAAGTCTTTATCTGTTAATTACCCAAACTCGTGCTGAACAGGTGCCGGTCTCTCCTTTATGGGTCAAGTCTTGTGTACTTTCAGAATGAAATCTCCAAACACTGTAGTTTATTTAATGAGGCTTTATTATAGGCTCATAGGTAGGTACTAGGCTATTGGCCCTAGGGCCTATATAAGCCTAACCAAAAAGGTACCCTGGCTTTCACCACCCAAGAAAATTATTTTCCTGTGTCCCTGTCGAGCAGAGCCACAGAAGTGATCCCCGGGGTGAATTCCCTATTTCCCATCCAATCATCAAGATTTTTCTTGAAGAGTGCTAATGAGGAGCTTTGTTTGACATAGATAGGTAGTCTGTTCCAGAGTATGGAAAGTCTCTGGGACAGGAAACTATCCCTCCAGCATGTTCTTTTTATTGTGGTGACAAGGTTTAGGTCCCTACAGCGTACACAGGGATTAGGATTTCTTTTAGTGGGGCATGTCTAACAGCTCTGGGTTTGACATAGCTTTGTATGTTAGGCAGAGATCGCCTCTGAGTAGGCGATATGCGACAGAGTAAAGCTGGAGTTTATTGAGACGGTATGCGTAGGGTATCTGGTTGAGGCCAGTAATCCTCTTTGTGAGGTATTTCTGTGGCCTCTCCAGTTGTTGTAGATGTCTTGTGAGGTACATACCAAAAAGGGTGCTGTACTCTATAATGGGTCTAATGAGTGATGAGTAGAGGGGAACAATGACCTCTTTTTTTCTGGATGAGAAACCTTTTGTGATGAGGTGTGCCATGTAGAAGGATTTCCTGACCACTGTGGTGATGTGACTATCAAAGGAGAGACTATTGTCCACCTGTGTCCCAAGGTCTCTTATCACACTTTTGGTGTTAAGTAGACTACCACCTATGTGGTAGCTCATGGGTATAGAGTTTTCACCAAAGGGGATGACAATGCACTTTTTGGCATTGAACTTCAGGCCATGGCTTTGACTCCAGGCATCTGTCTCAGTGAGGCCCTTTTCATTAGGAGTTTTGATTATGGCTCCTAGTTAGTTTGCAGTCATCTGCAAACTTCGTTAGCCAAAGACCTTCTGTGTTAGCCTGTACGTCAGAGAAGTAGATACCAAACAGGAGAGGACCCGGGACTGAACCCTGTGGTACTCCACTTGTCACTGGACTGAAGTCGGATTTGGAGTCTGCTACTTTCACAGAGTAGGTTCTGTCAGTGAGCCAGTTGACAACCCATCATGTGACATAGGGATTTATTCCTAGTTAAGTGATTTCATCTATAATTCCAGAGTGGGGGGTGGTGTCAAAAGCCTTGGCGAGATCTAGATAGGCTGTGTGAAGCACCTTACCCTCATCTATGGCTTTGGTGACTGCTTCAAAGAAGTGTATCAGGTTTAGGAGACATGATCTGCTTTTTACAAACCTGAACTGAGTGGTGTCCAGAGTTTGGAGATTACCAATGTCTTTGTTTATGAGTTCCATGATGATACATTCCATGGCCTTGCAGGCCAGGTTCATCAGGCTAATGGGGCGGTAGTTCCTGGGGTCCATTGTGGCTCCCCCTTTGTGGAGTTGGATAACCGTTGTGATGTGCCATTCAGTGGGCACAAAGCCTGAGATGAGGCTATGACTGAACATGGTACTTAGGTGGGGTGCCAGTTCATTCTGTAGTTCATGTAGAAAGCAGCCTGGGATATTGTCAGGTCCCATGGATGCTGTGTTCTTGGCTTTGGAGAGTGTGCTTTTTACCTGTGCAGCTGTGATTACAGGAACTTTACATTCTTCCATTATAGAGATGGGCCCTCTAGGGGGTGAGAGGGGGTAAAGTTAGCACTGAACCTATCTGTCAAGATGTTGGCAATATCAGTTGGCTCTGTATATTTAGTGCCATTGTGCTGTAACTCAGAGCAGATCTGTGTGTTGCCATTGAGATTCTTGACATAGCTCTAGAATGCTTTGTGGTTGTCTTTAGAATCAGTGGCAATTTTGTTTTCATAATTAGCTTTGGAGGATTTTATGAGGGATCTCAGCTTCTTACTGAGGCTGACCAGGGAGCTCCTCCAGTCATGGGATTTTACTCTTTTTTGCAACAGTTTCTTTCTTCTGTTGTAGAGTTTGTTTATGGCAGAGGGCCACCAGATTGGCTTCCTTTTTTTGGAGGATAGCATCTTGGCTCTGTTAGGGATAGCACGATCCATGCACTCATGTAAGTGCTTATAAAGTGCATTTATGTAAGATTCAGCAGTCGTACCTCTATTGTCCGTCTGCATGGGTGTCATGAAGTTTGCCACTTCTGTCTTAAGAAGTGTGAAGTTGGCTTTGGAGATGTTTTTAACAGTGGTTTCCCAAATGGTGGTGGGATGTGGATGTCTAGGGTAATTAGCTTGTGGTCAGATCTGACCAACGAGAAATTGACCTCTGGTGTGGAACACCGGTCGCCCATGTTGGTAATGACCAGGTCTAGGATATTGCTGCCCCTGGTGGGGGTGTGGATAAGTTGATCCAATGTGTTGGAATTTATGAATTCCAGAAAACGTTGAGCAAAAGAGTTGGTACATGAGTAGTTTTCCCAGTTAATGGTGGGGTAGTTGAAATCACCCATTATTAGGGTGTTGGGTTGTACCCTAATATTTTCCAGTTTATCAAGAAATGAGGAGTGGGAATCCTGGGGCATGGTGGGGGCTCTGTAGCAAGCTACAATTTGGATTGTGGTCTTGCCCAGAGTTAGTTGCACTTGGATAATCTCAGATGCATTATGCTGTGCAACTAGCCTGGAGGTCTGGATATCCTTAATGAATATGGACACACATCTGCCTTTAGTGCATCGGTCCGGGTTAGGTGGTCAAAAGGTGTGGTATGAATTATAGCCTGGTAATGCAGGGGTGCTCTCTAGAGCTTTGAACCAGGTCTCTGTCACTGCACAGATGTCGATGTTCTCCATTTTAAGGAGTGCCTCAAGTGAGTGCATTTTGAGGTTTAGCCTTCTAGCATTGAGTAGCATTAGCCTAAAATTTTGCTTGTTTGTACCTGTTACAGTGGTGAATCTGTCATTTGAACCTTGCCTAAAAATTAGATTATTACTATTAGATTACAACTATTAGATGTTTACAATATCCAAATACTGTCTTCATTAACAGTACTGATAAAAATAACAGTCTGTAGAAATGCTGGAATGCTGGTTAGTAATAACAGTGCTGCTAAATATATCCAAAGTTTCTGCACGTAGATTATGATTGTTCTGAATAATGTAAACTGAAACAGTCTTTATTTGACCTGTCTTCTGTACTCAGGCTTGAGTGCCTGTATTGTACCATCCTTTCTGAAATGCTGGATATTTAATCTTTTCCCTAAAATTTCTGCATGTATATTCTGATTGTCTTGAATGATGTAAACTGAAACAGTTTTTATTTGACCTGTCTTCTGTACTCAAGCTCGAGTGCCTATATTGTAGCTTAACCTTTTCTGACTTAATATTTTCTGTATGGCAGGTCAAACTAACTAACTGACTTCCCAAACTGTATCTGAAGTATATTTTAATAATACCAAAACCTTGTAATGCTTTACATGCCTCCTTATCCTTGGTTCTCAGGCCTTGTCTTGTTTTGCAGTCTTTCAGGTTTGGAGAGGCACATACCGAATGAGGCACTAAATTCAGTGACTGACCTAATGAGAGCTGAATACAGTGGGATGATTACATCCTTGGACCTGAAAGCCATACCTTTACATATACACTGAGAAATAAAAAAAGGACTTCCTTACAATAGTGGATACACTGTGATTAAAGGACAGTTTCTTGTTAAGATAGGTTCACAGATCCCTGACTATTTGATCAACTTTCAGGGGAGTATTGTCAGTGTGACTGTTACAGGGGAAGTCATACTTTCTAAAGCAGATAATATTTCTTGGCATTTAGTTTTATTTCATAGTTTTAACACCAACTATTTATTTGGGAAAGGCCTTCTTGGAGGATCTATGTGTTCTGCAGACTTCATCAGCTATAAACACTTAACGTTTGCTTTGACCTCCGAGAAATAAATGCCAAAGTGGAGTAGCCCACAGATTGAACCCTTGAGTACACTAGTAGTGACAGGTCTTTTGGAGAAGGTAGAGCTGCCCATCTTAATATCCTAGGTTATATTTGTTAGCCAATTTACTATTAAGTGAGTTACACAGGGATTTACATTTATTCAGGAGAGTTTATCTATGATAACTGAATGTGTGATGGTGTTGAACACATTTGTGAGGTCTAGATATGAAGTTTATATTGATTTGCTGTCAACCATTGCTTCAGTAGCCTTCTCAAAGAAGTCGACCAGGTTAACTAAGCAGAAGCTGCCATTAATGAATCTAAACTGGTTTGGATCGAGAGTTTGTAGGTTGGGTTGTCTGTACTCTTAATTAGTAATTCTGTGATGATCCTTTCCATAGCCTTACAGATGAGGCTGGTCAGACTTATTGGTCTGTGGTTTTGAAGGTCCATTGATGTCCTGCCTTTGTGCAATGGAATGACTGCTGTTGTCCAGTATTCATCCAACATGAAGCCTGTTTGGAGGCTGAAATGGAATTGCCTCTAGAGGCATAGCTCCAAACCTTCCATCTACAAAATGTTGAACAATATCTCTCATAATGGACAAAATGTGGAACACTTCTTATCAGCTTACGAATGAATTTAACTAGGAGGCTCACAGTATGGTTAAAATGTATTATTTTATACTTGTAGATCATTATTTTGATTATATATATTGTGTATATGTTGCATGCTGGAAAATATGTATTATATTATATCTATGTTGCATGCCTTCTGTGCTGTAAATATGCTGAGTTATCTGTATCATCACATGATTCTGTAAGTACTGTTTTGTATTTGCTGTAGTTAGTGTTATATGTTAGTTCATTAGTCTTTATTTGGAAGTTTTCTTCCCGCCCTCTGCTGAAAATGAGTTCTGTTTGACCCAGTCGGACTATTCCAGTAAACAAATGTCAAATAAAATAAATGAATAAAATAAATGAACAAGAATCAATATTATTTACTATGGATTTACGTAACACTGAATGTATTACAGACCCTTCTAAATGTGGAACTGTGAGGAATGTGCCCTTTTTAAGAATCAAAGTGAGGAATGCTCCTCATAATGAGGTACAGTTGAGAAGCATGTGTAGGGGGTCTGCCAGGTTCTGTTTCAGGCTGACCAATAGGCAGCTAGTATATTATTCTGCCTCAGGAAAAAAGTGTTCTTAGTCTTGGATCATCCTCTTTTCTATATTTCTCTAAAATCTTGATAAGACTCATCGCTAGCCAACTCACCCTTCACATAAATAACTTCAGTCTTCTCTGTACAAAACAACATGGCTTCCATGTCTTGACTTTGACTGACTACCATCAAATTCATAGGGTTCTGCCACCTAGTTGTAGCACAGATTTCAATGATAATAATAATAAGTATGATAAAATATTGTTGTTATTATTTACATTTGGCAACCAGGAAAGTCTGACTGGGTGTAAAACCAATTTTTCAGAGGAGGCCCAGGGAGAAAAGCTCCACATGCATCTTAAAAGTACAAATACATAATATTACAGATATTTTACAGTATAATCAATAACATTTTTCAGAGATGTACATATAAAAAGACAAATTAAGAGCTATGCTGTACAAAGTGAGAGATACAGTAATTACAGATTCTTTAAAGTAACAATTCAGTTAAACAACAAACTTAAAGTTTGAATATAGCAATTAGTTGGAAAGAGCTAATATTTTGTATTGTTTTGATGTTTTCTTTTATTTATTTATATTAAGTGAGCAACCGCACTATAGAGGGAGATGAATGTTTTTAGGTATGAAATAAAAGATTTTAAATCATACCATTGGCAATATTAATGAAAAGGTCAACATTTGTTGGAGACAGTTGATGCCAAACTTCAAGATGAGTACAGCTAAAAAGAATGGGGGATAAAGAACTAGGAATCAAAGGGCAAATAATAATGCAAACATGTTTTTTCTGCTTTTCAGAATTGTCTGAAATCACATACTTCATGTGTAATAGGTCTAATGACTTACTTGAATTTTATGTGAGTTTTAGTGTGTTGTGGTGCCTTGCTTTATATATGGAATATAATGTGGTGACTGCTGATCAGGCTGATATGTTATATATGTGCTGCAGTGTGCTATATCAGGGCTGTATTGCATGTAATAAGTTTAATACCATGCTTTGTTTTACATATAACTGCATAGTTGTACCATGTGTGCAGATGGTCCTATCTGACCTTCATTACTGCAGATTCCTGTATTCCATGTTTGAATTTATTTATTTATTTATTTATTTTTATTTCACATTTGTTTACAGGGGAGGTCTGACTAGGCTAGTAGCACGTTTTCAGTGGAGGCCGGGGGAGAAAAGCTCAAAAATACAATTTAACGAGCTCAAAAATACAATTAACAAGCACATGTTAGACACAATGCAGTTACTGATTAGTTACAAAGTAAACAAACATGCCTATAGAATTATAGAATGCTATATACACGTAGATACATCGGATTGGTGTATAGGCATTTCTACAGTGGACAATGAGTAGAAGATAGGTACTTGGAAGGAGAAGAGAGTAAACTAGGAGGAGTTAAAAAGATTAAATGGGAGGGGGAATGGAATAGAAGAAAGGGGTTTACAGGGAAATGTCAGAGTTAGTAGAATTTATGGTCCATCAGCCTGGGGCTGTGCAGGAACAGAGCCAGTTGTACATGTGCCTTGAGAAGTGGTTTAAACTTCGATGGGTTGGTGATATTATGGTTATGTTGAGGGATGGCATTCCAGTCCCTGGATGTATGATTGGAGTAAAGAGAATCGCCAAAAGTGTTAGATTTTGTGACTTTTAATAGAAATTAATCGGAACATCTTAGGGTTCTATTATTGTAGAAGGGTTCTAGGATATTTTGAAGAGCGTGACACTTGACATGTTGGCATAATATGGTATGGGCAGTCATGAGTTGATTGAAGGATTGGAGGTTAGGTAGTTCTAGTCAGTTTAACTGGTGAAGGGCCGAACAGTGGTGGGATCTGTATGATGAGTTTGTGTCAAATCTGGCAACTTTGTTATAGCAGGCTTCAAGTTTGGCTTGGCCTGATTTTTTAAGGTTGGTGAATATGGATGAGACGTACAGTAGGATAGATAGTAGGTGGGTCCTGGCAATAGTTTGTCTGGTGGAGCTAGTAAGATATGGTTTGACTCTATAGAGGGAACCAAGCTTTATTTGGGTCTTTTTGATGACTAGTGCTAAGTGTTTATCAAATCTCAAGCTATTGTCTATAGTGATACCAAGCAGTTTAGCGTGGGAGACAGGTTCAGTTTTGATATTGTTTGCTGAAAGGGTGAGAAAGGAGGATGTAGGATCAGATGATTTGCTGTTGGCACAGATCATTAATTTAGATTTACTGGTATTGAGAATAAGCTGATAGTTAGAGAGACAGGATTCAATGGCTGAGAAGGATTTTTTGGTTATTTTTTGAGTTGTGGAAGGAAGGAAGCAGCAGAGATGAGCATGGAGTCATCTGCATATTGAATGATAGTGGCTAGGCTAGTAGCGGTATTGACTTTGTTGGTAAAGATAAAAGAGGAGTGGCCCTAGAATTGAACCTTGTCGAATGCCAATTGTGACAGGTAACAGGGAGGATAGATCTTACCATCTGAGTGCTTGTTGTTGATCAGATAGGTAGTTGTGAAACCAAGAGAGGGTTGTTTGGCTTAGGTTTAGGGATGTGAGTTCATCAAGGAGTCTATGGTGGGAAACTGTATCAAATGCCTTGGACATGTCTAGGAAGATGGAGTAGACAAGTTGTCCATTATTTCTGAGTTGGTTGATTGTGCTGGTAAATCCTATAAGGGGTATTGTGGTACTGTGACTGGGTCTGAAGCAGTATTAGGAGTTGTTAAGTAGGTTATTCCTTAGAAGGTAGTTCATGAGTTGAATGTGTTTACATTTTTCTAGAATTTTCGATAGCGGGGATAATATGGCTATTGTTCAGTAGTTAGAGAGGTCTGTTGAGGTGCAGCCTTTATGCAGAGGGGTGATATAGGATATTTTCCAGAGTCTGGGAATATATTGTTCTGTGATAGATCGGTTGATCAGAAGAGAAATGGGGTAAGAGATAGCGTTTGCTGCTAGTTTGAGATATTCAGACTGCTGCAAGAGATGTGGGTTTAAGTTTGTTGAGTAATTTTTTATGGTGCTGATTTGGACTGGTTTTAGGAAGAATGGATTAGGAGTTACTTCTGCTTTTGTAGGAATGGACATGAGATTGTTGTTGTTTTTGGTTAGAGATAGTATAGTGTTTGTAAAATAAGTATTAAACTGGGTAGCTATGCTGTCACTAGTATTTGTGGTTATGAGAGTTGGAGTTGAGGATTGTCAACGTAGTAGAAGTTGTTTTAGAGCACCCCAGAATTTTTGCATTTTTTTTGGTGTTTTTGTTGGATCTTGGTATATTATGCTTTTTTATCATTCTTGACTTGATTTTTGGAATTGTTTCTTAGCTGGAGGTAGTAGTCTAGGGTGGCTTGACTTTTGTTGACCTGATATTGTGTCCAGGCTTTGTCTCTCAACATTAGCTAACCAAGGGGCATAGATTAATTTCACACAGATATTCCTGAAGGGTGCTAGCCTGTTTGGTATGTTTAAGAAATTATTATTAAAGTATTGTACAGCAGAATCAAGCTGGAAATGCTTTAGGTGGAACAGTCGCAGTGCTGGAGGAATGATATGACAATATCAGGTGAAAAGTGTTTTTTGTTATGAACATGTTTTTATATGGCATTTTTTGGGATAAAGACATTGCCTAAGTAGATAGGTAGGTAGATGGTCGCTGAGGCTGTCAGGGAGGCAACCTAATAGATGGGCTATGTTCATTCAAGTGCTTTGTCTATTCTAGTTGGGGATTGTATTGTTTAGGTGTACCCTTATAGGTTTGTAAAGTTAGAGGAGTTGTTGGAGACACAGGTGAGCCAGTCCATATTGAAGTCCCCATTATTAATGATTTCCTGATTAAATGTAGAGGAAGACCAATCAAGAAAGGTTTCAGTTATGGAGAGGTTATTGCCGGGTGGGATGTAGATTGATATAATGATTATACATTTTTTTGAGATTAATTTCAAGACTGGTAATTAATATTTCTGCGGTATTGAGTCCTGGTGGGTTAAGTTTTAAGCGTTTGAGTTTTAGTGTATTTTTATAGATTACAGCTATGCCTCCACCGCGTTTGTGCATTCTATCTAGCCTGTGGGTGTTACAACCTGGGGTTAGAATTTTGTTGTCAGTTATGTGAGGTTTTAGCCATGTTTCAGTTATGACTGCTATGTTAGGGTGAATATAAGGAGAGGAAAGCATGAACCTCATGTTTTTTCGCAAAACTAAAAAAATGGCTCGAGGGAACAGAGCAAGGTGCAGAGTAAGGCAAAATGAAGAAAAATCAAGCTGCACCAAAGCTCTCACACCAAAAAGTTTAATAAAAAAACAAACAAACAATATGTGAGCATTTTTGCAACTAACCAAGTCGCTTCATCAGACAAAATTAAAATGCTCAATAACATTTAAATAGCATTTAAATAACAATTGGCAAGCTATCAGGTAACCTCAATTAATGTAATCATTCGCTGTATTAAATTCAAACTGGCTAACCAAATAACTCTATAGAAGCCTAGTATAAATATAATAGAATGCATGGAGTTCATGTCTACTAAATACCATACTGCAACTAAGTTACGTTATCAAAAAAAAAAAAAATATATATATATATATATATATATATATATATATATATATATATATATATATATATAAAAGTTAAAAACATTAGTAACCATACATAAAGCATACACTATAGTAACATTTAAAATTAAATAAGGACATATAAACTGACATAAAAAACTATGCTAAATACAGGCAGTAATGAAATCAAAACCATGGTGCATTTATAATTGCCATCTTAGTAATAGATATATAATTAATAGATGCAATAAGGTCATTATATCTAAATCATCTGTTTATGCTGCAATGCAAAAAATAATAACATATATAAATATCTAGTAACATTAATGTTTCAAAGGATGTGCTTTAAGAAAAGGTTTAAGGGAAACAACTCCATTTAAACCCAGAGGTTTCTCAGCATTTAACAGCAGAATCCATTCTTGTTCGATACTCTCTGTGCGATTCTCAATATCTCCCCCTCTAATGTTAGGATAAATCACTTGTATCACAAAAAATTTAAATGTGTGTCGGGGCTGTGGAGCTTACATGACTAGCTAATGCACTACATTCTTTCTTATTCTTGATATCCCTGATGTGTTCAAGGATCTTGTCTTTAAACATTCTATTGGTTTTGCCCACATAGAATGAGTGGCACATCACATAAAAGAAAAAGTATACCACATAAAAGTACTAGGTCAATGGTAACTATTAGATACAGTAACATCATTAGTGTTGGTTTGAAAAACATGTCTCAGAGAAAGATTCCTACCTAATAACCTTAAGTCTTTTAGCATAGTAGCTTGGTTGGCACGTCTAGCTGGTATAAAGGACAATCCTTTATTTACTAAAGCAGTTTGTTCATCTGTTAGCGTAATAGAGGAAATGTTAAAAATTAGATTATTGCTTACACTCGTCTTCGTGTAATGCAAGTTCCATTCTGCACTCGTCTGTTTCTGCCCTGTAGCCTGTCGAGTGAGGCTTCTCAATTGTGTCCTTATGGGTAAGGGATTTTTCAGAGTAAAACTCTTCTCTTCCGTCTTCTGTAAAAAACTACTTTCAGAGCCTGTTCGTATCATTAACGTACTAGCAGTAGGCTGCTGTATATTTTGAATACAGTCATTGCTAGTATTTGTTATTGCGTTGCTTGTATTAACTTCTTCTTTGGCATTTAATGACATTGATATTTAAATGCTATTTAAATATTATTGTGCATTTTAATTTTGACTGATGAAGCGACTTGGTTAGTTGCGAAAGCGCTCATGTATTGTTTGTTTGTTTTTTATTAAACTTTTTGGTGTGTGAGCTTTGGTGCAGCTTGATTTTTCTTCATTTTACCTCATGTATTTTGTTTGTGAGGTATTATTTCTCATAGTCAACTAGCCTGTTTTTAAACATAGTTACTGCATCTGATTGTTTGACTTTTAATGGTAACTTATTCTACAAACTTGGAAGTTGTTGTGTTATATATCCAGCTCTTTTTTAGTCTTATTATGTTTCATTTTATTAGTGGGTTTCTTTCTCTCACACCTTCTAGGGGTATGAACAAATCAAATCCCACATGAGTTCTTATATATGCACCTTAATTTTTTTATGTTGTGCATGTCAGCACATCCACTTTCACCTTCAATCCTGTGCCCACATCCTATATAATACTACTCTTATACAAACTTAAACCATGATCTTTTTCAGCTGACGACCTTCCAAGAGAGTACCAAAAATAGCAGCCAATAGCATTGCATCCTGTCCCAATCCTTATAAATAGTTCAATCCAGAAGTCCCATGTTCCCGCTCTCTGAAAGAAGTCATGCAATATCCCTCTGCACAAAGGAGGAAATTCAACAGACATTAATAACTTTAGACATATAGCAATCCTAATTGTCCTTTCCAAAATATTTGAAAAATGTATTCAAAAACAATTGCTAAACTATCTGCTGCAGAAAGAACTCCTATCACCTACACAATGTGGCTTCCATTTTTCCCATAGTACTATCACTGCCTTTCTAACCTATATAGATACTGTCAATAAAGCTAGAGATAATGGCAAACCGGTCTCTTCCTTATTTCTAGACTTGTCTAAAGCCTTCAACAGTTTTGTCACAGCAAACTTCTACCTCAAATGTCCTCACTAGATCTCTCTCAACCAAACTTTCTGTGGTTCAAAAGCTACCTGCCCAATAGGTATCAGTAAAATGGCACTCCAAGCTGTTTCTTTACCTCCCAGTCACCACTGGTGTATTGCAAGGCTCTATTCTTGGTCCCCTCCTCTTTAACATTTTCACTAACACCCTCTTTGCTTCATAGGCTCATAGATTCAAAGATGTTTACTAGGCTAATGACCACAAGGACTTTTTTAAGCCTAGCCATGCATCTCAAATCTCTCACAAGTTCTGATACCCTTGATAAGTGTAAGCATGGGCCTGGGAAATGAATCCATTTACAGGTTATCTGTTTGCATTAGAGACATAGGTGCCAAACCAGGGATGAATTGGGTTAGGGAGGAACTCTGCTTCACATGGATGGGGAGCCTGTTCCATAGACAGGGTAGTCTCTGAGATACATACCTATCTCTCCAGCAGGTCCTATTTATATCACAGGCAAGATTTAAGTCTTTATAATGGGTAATTCTGGTACTGTTTGTTTTGTGGATATGCAGGAGGTCTATCAGAGTGCGGTCTGACAATGCCCCATATACCAGGCATAGATCTCCCCTCAAAAGCCTGTAGGAGACAGAATACAGGGATTGGGACTTGAGGCAGTCTGCATAGGACATATTACTTATGCCCTGTATTCTTTTAGTGAGGACGTTCTGTAGATGTTCCAGTTGTTGGATATGCCTGGTTAGGTACATACCAAAGGGGGCATTGTACTCAGTGATAGGTCTGATGAATGCCAAGTACAGTGAAACAATGATTTCCTTGGACTTAGATGCCATACCTTTGTTTATAAGGTGCACAACATAAAATGATTTCCTCCCCACTGTAGACACGTGATGATCAAAGGCTAGATTACTATCTATGCATGTCCCTAACTACAATGAGCTCTGCACACAATTGTGTATTGCCTTTGAGGTTGTGGACATAGCTAAAGAATGCTTTGTGGTTGTCCTTGGCCTGGGAGGCCAAACGTACCTCAAATATGGTTTTGGTAGACTATTTGTCCTCTGAGTTGTTTGCTTAGTTTAATGAGAGTGCTTTTACCATGCTGGGTGCTGCACTTCCTAATTTTTGCCATGATTTTCTTCCTCCTGTTATACAGCCAAATGATTTTGTGATTCCACCAGGGTGGCTTGTTTTTTGAGTTACTTCTGTACTTCTTCCTGGTGGGTACAGCTGCCTCTATGCAGCTATTAACATGCTTGTACAGGGTTTCTGTGAACAGTTCTGCATAGACAGAAGTGTTCTCTTGGTTTATAGGGGCTTGAAATTTTGCCAGGTTCTCATTTAATAGCAGGAGTTAATAGTTCCTGAATATTCCCAGTTGAGCTGGGGATCCAGGTTTTATTTTTACTTCAAAAGAGTCCATTTTTCACACAATAGGCCATCCTAATACAATACGTAGATGATTCCACTCTCATTTGCACATCTGACAAGATTGTACACTTCCAAAAAATGCTTACAAAGCTTTAACAGCCACTGAAACATGGCTTCATAACTCACAACTCATTCTTAACCCAAAAAAGACCAAAACTACTACTTTCTTCCCCAATCACTCTCTTATGAAAAAAACAAAATTTAAACTCCTCTCTCTTGATAATACAACCATTGAAGTCACTATTCGTAGCAAACTGTTAGGGATGATAGTGGATTATAATCTTACATTCAACCTGCATATAAAAAAATTGCATAAGAAAAACTCATTAAAAAAACAAGGATGCTTTAGAATCAAAAACGTTTTCACTGACGCAACTAAAACTACACTTGCCACTACTTACCTACTCCTCACTCTTCTTTATGGCACTCCCATACTTACTTCACAAAAATCAAAACTTGAACAATGCTATAGCAAAGTTGCTAAACGTGAAGCACACACCCCTTTCAAACCCCAGCACTGTATAGCACTGAAAAGTCTAAGCTGGCTAGAGGTGCCACATCAACAAATATACACACAATTCCTTACCAGCTATAAAATTATCTAGCATCCATCTACCTGTCCAGCACTAAAAAACTTTCTGCACAACTATGTTCCCAGTCAGTCATTGCGATCCAGTGACCAAAAACTCATGTCTACAAACCTAGCAAATCTGATGGGCATTGTCTGTACTTGTACAAGGTTGCTAAGGCCTGGAACTCCTCACCTGTATCCATCAGGTCTATACCCATGCCTTCATCTTTCAATACCACTTTGAACAACTTCCTAGCTAAAATCTGGCTCTGTTCTTGCTCAAATCAAGGATAAACTATATCCCTAAATGGGAACAAGTATCTTTTCATTCTTTTTACCTCCTCACTCTCCCTTCCTCACTTACGTCCTTACTGCTGTCTAATTCTCTTCCCTGACTTTCTAAATATACCATATGCCTGTTTTTCCATTACTTTATATTGCAATTCCTATTTGTATTAGACTAACTTACCTTTAATTTCTCTACAAACTGTCTAAAATTTCTCTAAATATTAAATAATGATTGTCATTTACCTTCTATCAATTTTAATCAATGTTTTTATATAATATCTAATTTGTTATAATTATTTAAACTACAGATGTTTTTGTTTTGTTTTTGATGAAAATGTTTTGTAATAATTGAAGCTTTTCTCCTGAGCCTCTAATGAAAATGGGCTTCTACCCACTCAGACCTTTCTTGTAATCAAATGTCAATAAATCAATAAAATAATAAATAATAAATAAATAGAAATGTGAGCTCTCTGCCTGCCCTTTACAGAGCCCCCTTGCCACTTCTCTGCTGTTTTTTTTTTCCAGAACTTCATTTGATCTACTATCGAGAACTTTGGCCATTATTTTTATATGTATGTTAATTAAAGCTATCGGTCTGGAATTTCTTGGATTTGTTCCTTTGACGTTAGTGCCGTCTTTTACTGCCTGTAAGTGATAAATCTTAGGGAGGAGAACATTTACTTTTTTTCCTTAAACATAGTACATTTAGAGATTACCACCTCATTAACTTCATGCGCCACAATCAAAGCTATCAGGTTAATTTCAATCTCAATTTGGGAAGACATAACAGCTTGATGGTAAAATGGTCTTTATGTTATTGCTGTGTTCATATCAGCTAGAAAAATAATAATATACACAAACAGATATTTGAGTTACATAAGTCAATCTGTGACCTTAAGCTGAGTTTCAAGATCTTCTGCAAAACAACATTTGCAGCAATTGAAACCCATTTCAATACCTATTGCTTTATTTCCACTGATCATATTGCAAGAAATACTTCAAGTTATGATGTCCTTTTCCAATAAAGAACAGATGTAAGGGTGCAACTACGTCTTACATCTGAAAGAAAATATAATGAAATCAAAGCCATCTGTCTACTACAGTAAGCAACAATTACAGATTAGACAGCTAAACAGCAGTTAAGACTGGAGGAAAACTTGCTTCCTTATGTATCCTTAAGGGTACATAACGGGCTGTCTGTTTTGTCAACATAAAGAACTAATACATCAGACTGAGAGTTTAAAATTTTAAAATTTGTCCAGACTGACACCAGCTCAAAATGTATAAAGAACAGCTGCTCTGATAATAGTTTAAACTGATGCTATGTATTAAAATATGAGAAGTTATAAACTAGACAAATGGGTGTACTTAAGCTTGGAGAATTCATATATTCCAAAATAAAACAGATACTATTAACTGGTTTATTTATTTGACATCTGTTGACTGGGATAGTCCGACTGAACAAGACAAGGCAGGGAACCAAAAACAAATACAATGTTGTATAATTTTCTTTGTGTATGGACATACATACATATATTTATGTTAAACAGGCTTATATAGTAAACCATTTGACGCCACCCATTATATAGGGAACAAATTAATACAGGAATGCTATGTTTCATATAAACTTGAGCTCTGAATGGCTTGTTGAACCACATAAAGGTACAAAAACAGAAAATAATGCCTTAGAAGATATAAAATGGATTAACAGTTTACACTAATATTACTATGACTATGTTACACAATGTAATAAAGAGTTGAGTTAAAGTTGGCATTGATTCTACAGGTGTACAACACGTTGTACTGCTGACTTACAGTGCTTGCAGTTCCGCATCACTTAGGGTTCCTTGTATCCTATACTGAGTCTGCATCTCTTCCTTGTGTCCATGCATGTTTTTGTTGGCTGCTCTGATTTCCTATAATTCCCAAAGGGTGACCATTTGAACTGTCAGGACCACTAGAGCGAGTCCTGAAATACATGGACTGAATGGCTGAAAGATCGGAGTTATATATATATATATATATATATATATATATATATATATATATATATATATACTAAGTCTGTGATGCTATTTCTCAGAATATTCCCTTTTCTCCAAGATATGGCAATCTCAGTGTTGGTATATATAAGCTTGGGGATGTAGGAAGTGCAGGGTGGGCTTGACCTCTCCCCCCTCCCTGTGCAAAAGAAGTTTTAAGGAGAAGAGAGATCTTCTGTGTTTTCATCTTTTTTCAGCATGTCGGCATTTGGCATTTCAAGTGCTGACATTTCATTAGGAAGCCTTTCCAAAGACATGTTCTATGTGAAACGACAAGTCTCCATTCTGTCTCTAGGTATTTATGCACATCTTGTGATGGGTTGGCATCTCATCTAAGTTAAATTTGTATATGTTGTATACACTGTATGCTGGAATAGGCTCCAAATCCTTGGAGAATGATTGAATGAACACCAAAGCCAAACAGAATTCCTTCATTGTAGTTTGTAGGCAATCAGACATTTAATCATCCTATAAGAACAGTCTTTAATAGATATTTCTTTGAGAGATCGACAGCAGGTAATGAGATGGAACTTTATTATCACAAATAATACAAAGTAAGAAACGCAATTAATCATACAGATTATGGTAGACAACTCCTCTCTGTCTGCTACATATAAATGCATCTCTGCCAAACCTAAGAATAGAATTAGGGATACATTTGCACAGTTCAGTCAAAGCTTATCAATTATAAATCATTTATTAACCAATTATCATGTTGCCCCTTTTGCAGTATTATCTCTTTACAGTACCCCACTACAGTTTAATTTCTAACAGCTTCGTATGTCTATACGAATGTTCCTGTTACAACTGTTCTTCTCTACTGCTAAGTAAAAGTGTACAGTTTTAGCCTGTTGTACTTTAGCTGTTCTGACCATTGTGTAATCTTGGATGCCCATAGCTGCACTTATCAAAACAAGCTAGTGTTCTTCTTTACAGAGTACTCCGAACGGTGATGTCCAAATGTTTTGTACAGTGGTGGAACACTCTTTGCTTCCCTGTAGTCAGACCTACTTGCCTATTGATTTCTATAACCACCTTACCACACTGACTACATTGATTCAACATGAAACAGAACACAGTTAGCTACTTCTTCCACCTTACTCAGAGTTGTGACCTGCGGATGTTCTTTGCACTACCTCGCTTTTCTTGTCAGTAGGCATCAAATTTTACTTCCTGTATCACTGTTTGAGAATCTGCAAATGGTATACAATTATCTTAACAGGCTTACTGGTTATGACATATAAATGAATACATTATGCTTTGGAATTTAATTTTCAAAGCCTCCAAATAGATAACACACACACACACACACACACACACACACACACACACACACACACACACACACACACACACACACACATACACACGTGCCCATGATAACAGGCCTTTCCTATTTAACAACCTGCATAAAATAAAAGAACTTACATTTCAAGAAAATGGATTCCGGTACTACTACCTGCAATGAACTTACTACTACTACCACCAGTAAAACAGATGTATCAATCCAACCCCCAATAATCCAGAAAATAGGACTGAGATGTAAGAAAAACATGTTAATGTATTACTTAAGCCAAAAAGCAAAACACAACTATAATAGCAGTAAGTCAGAAAAAAAGATTATGCAGGAGTTTAGACACAGTTACGTGAATTGAGTTTCTCACTCTAGTTTCCATCCATCCACAACCTCTTTTTCCCATTTTTGCACATGAGGTCAGGGTGTCACTTCAACAGTGACAATCATCTAGAGCCAAGGGTTACACCATTGGGTAGCTAGCCCTGTCAGAGTAGTTTTTCCACACCACATGCTCACACCTATGGCCAATTTAGAGTGTCCAGTCCACCTGCCACATGGTTTTGGAATGTGGGAGGAAAATGGAGCACTTGCAGGAAACCTAAGCGAACAAAGGGAATTAATGCAAAGAAGGCACCCCAGCCAAGAATCAAACAGGGAAAACTCTTGTTGTGAGGTGACAACACTATCCACTGCACAATTGTGCCACCCACTGGGAGAAAAGTGCATCACCATGAGACTATTCAAGCAGAACCCACACTTTTGAGGCTCATTACCAAAATAAACATGTATTCAAGATCACGTACAGCACAAGAAGTATGAGAATTTTATGTTGTATTTTATTTTACTGAATTTGTGAACCAGGGTACAGCACTAGTCACACAGGAGCACTTCAGTCTCAACTTAAAAGAGAAGTCAATTGTGAAAACAAAGAAGCAAAAACATGTAAGTGCATTACAGTATGGTAAGGTAATTATGATCCGTATGCAATACTGACAGAAGTAACCACTACTTTTAACTTAAACCTTAATGGCAAATACTTTTGCCTTTATAGAAATGTTTATTGATAGGAATCATTGCCAGCATTGTCAGAATGTAACTTATTGTTTCTCCACAGTCCTCTGCTTCTTCTTTTCTGTTACAAAAGTTTTTCATTTTATAAAATTTTACAAAACAAATTCTTCACACTTTTTTACATTTACTTATATAAAGAAACATAATTAAAAAATATAAGTTTAAGTGCATTATGCCATATAAGGGAGATCACAGCACAAGACTGATAGTGGGACATGAAAAAAAATGTTTAAAAGGCCAATACCAGTGTGAAGTTTGATTTTTTGAAGTCCAAAGGTTGTGCTAGTATTTTAAACTTCTATAAGATGCTTTGAAGTTTTTATTTCAAAAGTACATGAAGAAATGTCAGAGTTGTTCTGAGGAGAGTACTATTTACATTTCCTGTGTACTGAATCTGTAGGAAAATGGCACATATAGTGACACCTATATATGTGGCATCACAAGGGCTGTCTACAGAAATTAAACCAGTTATTAAAGTCAGTCATCTTTTGTTTGTATTTTGGTGCCATACTAGGAGATGGTTGAATGCTGCTCAATTCTAGGTACAAACCAGCCAGGAATACATATTCTAAGAGTGGCCATCATGTCTGTCTTCATATCTAGTTAAGTAGGTCTCAGATCATTTACACCCACATGGAGTAAGACTGGGTCATACTGGCACTTGTGGTACAATGACCTGAGTGCATATATAATCTGGCAGATTCTGACTTCAATAAGCAACTGACTGTGACTTTCTTCTTATTCAGCCTGGAGAGAGGGACACCAGTGTCTCCCATAATGGAGTTTCCAGTGACCAGAATGTTTGATTCTCTGGTGACTTGCCTTGTGTGCTTAGAAGTAGAGGCTCCTTGAGATGTGGCTGTATGTGATGATGTGGGTGTTATTTTGAAAGAGCGCATTGTGCAGCGTAGTGGTGGAGAGGTTATCATTGTTGCCTCACAGCAAGAGGTCCTCCGGTTCATTTCTTGGCTGGGGTGCCTTCTGTGTGGAATCTGCATGTTCTCCCTATGTTCGCGTGAGTTTCTTCTGGGTAGTCCAGTTTCCTCCCACATTCCAAAGACATGTATCTGGAGCACTTGTCCCCCGGCCTCCGCTGAAAATGGCTCTGCCCTAGTCAGACTTTCCTGGTCAACAAATGTTAAATAAATAAAATTTAGGCTTGCTGAGGGTATTTTTTTATGTGTGCTTTATCTAGGAGTGGGACTCTGAGTATAGCCTAGAATTTATCCTTTCCAACTGCTGTACAGTACTTGCCATATTCTATTTTTAAGCCATGTAGCTATCCCTCTTATCATAATTTCATTAATACTTAGTTGTTCTAATTTATTCATCAGCTTTTGTGAATGATCCTAACAAATGCTGAAATTAATTGTATAGAAATCACATTACACTTTTTCATTCATAGCTGTTATTAAATTATTATACAGCATCACATTACAGTTAGTTATAGATCTATTATCAACCTACAACTACTGATATATCGTTTCAACTCCCAACCTTTCCAGTTCTGACAATACTTTATCTAAAATAACCTTCTCCATTATTTGTTTACAACAAGAAAGTAAACTTGTGGGTCTATATGACTCTGGGCTTTTTCTGATCCCCTTTGCCTTAACAACAGGTTTAATGAGTGCATGTCTCCAATCTTGAGGAATCTCCACATACTTAAATGACCTAGTGAATAACTGATATAATAGTACTGTAAGTTTATTATAAAGCATTCTCAGGTCATTGTTACTAATTCCGTCTCCTTGCTGTGCCAGTTTGCGTATACTTTTCAGTGTAATCTAATTTAATGTTAGTATATGAAGTTATATTGATATTACTAGTGTAGTGCAATTTATCGGGTTCCTATTACATTATCGAATTGATGAAACTTCGAAACTGTAAACATCAAACACAGTTAATTAAAATTTCAGCAATTCGAACAAAAAAAAAAAAGAAAAAAAAAATGTCAACAGTTAAATAACTGTTGTAAGCAGGGGGGCCCCACATCACCGCTCTTTAAATATACCGACTCTGGGATCGCACTACAGTGCAGTAAAGGGAAATATACCAACTCTGAGATTGCACTACAGTGCAGTAAAGGGAAATATTCCCTTTCCGCACTATAGTGCGATCTCGGAGTTGGTATATATAAAGAGCAGGGGGTGTGGGGGTACAGGGGGGCTTGCCCCCCTGCTTACAACAATTTATTTATGTTGTTTGTTTTTATTTTTTTATTTTTTTACGTATTTGAAATTATGCAACATCGAACATACAAGTTTGATCTTGTAGTGTTCGATGTTTCATGCTTTCGATAACGTAATAGGAACCCCAATTTATCTCCCCCTTTGTAGACCATACTATTTTACATAAGATTTTGTAACTGTATATATAATCTGTGTCTGAGAGCAAATTTTAGAATCTCATTGCAGATTATCAATTTGCATATTTTACTACTATCACATCTTATGTACCTATAAAATGGTTTCCTATTATGCTCAATATCTTTATGTAAATGTTTTTCAAAAATTTTTTGATCTTGTCCCACACTATGCTTAATTTGTCTATCCAGTTTGTTTCTTTCAGTTTGCAAAGTTATAGTTCAGTCTCATTTCCATTTCTTGTATTTTTTATCTCTTATTTTAATTAAATATTGTTCATATGGAACTATATCCTCCTGATCTTGTGTGCCTTGATCCTGATGTTAGACATTGTTTTTTGCATTTAAAGAATTTCCCTTTCAAAATTCATCTATTTCCTTCTGCAGACTTTCCTCTGACTGCATTACTCCGATTAGTTTTACATACTGACTGTTTTGTTTTTGTTTAGTCTGTTAATAATATTCTGTACATTGGTTTAAATTTCAGTTTGGCAGACTTATCTAGCAGTAATTTAACCTTTATAATCCTGTGATCACTGCACATTAAAGGCAGCAAAATTTGACATGAAGTTAAAAACAATATCCAGTATGTTTCATTTCCTCCTAGGTCTGTTTACCATCTTCAGCAATTGTTGCTCCAGGACATACATTCAGGGGCATCTACTACCAGGTACACATTGAACACATATATGAAAACCTTTCTTTCCCCTGCCAGTGTGTCATGGCCAGTGTCAGACTGCAGCACCAACCTGCCTCTCCTTTCACTTAGCAGCAACAATTGATTTCTAAGTCACTGTGAGAGGTGTAAACAATACCTATTCTGAATAATGACAGGCTGTTCTGATGGTCAGGGTTTGCCTTTGACAATGCATGCACTTAGATATTTCATTTGCCTGACTTAGCTGCCGCAGAGAAAAAGACACCATTCTTTGTCGAGTAATAGTGACCCCCCCACACACACAGTCTATATCACATTGCTGAATCGAGAAAACAGCGAATGGCTACAATATCAAAAACACTGCTCATCAAAGTCATTCTTTTGTGGGACTGCACCCCCCACACCCCCCGCTAATTATATACACCATCCAGTGTCGGATTATATGGATCGGATTGGTCGATGAAGGAAGATGGACTTGGGATTCTATTTTTAATAGGCTTTTATATATCTTTTTAATATATCTGAGATCACACTACAGTGAAGAAATGGCAAATATTCCAATCCCCACTGTACCGCGACCCCACAAAACACATTTCGATGAACAACATTTTTGATATTATAGCTATTCATTATTTTCCTGATTCGACAACGTGATATAAACACACACACGCACACACACACACACACACACACACACACACACACACACACACACACACACACACACGCACAAATTCACTGCAACACAAGAGGAAGAGATCCTGTGCTAAGTGCACTGGAAATTACCAATTATTCTGTTTCCCTGTGAGCTATCATGAATTTTTGTGTTTTGTTTGTAAATGCAAGCTAAAGAGTGGGTAATCAACCATGGACGAACAAACGATGAAACTTAAAACTTTATTTTAACTAAACTTCAGGAAATGGATAAGCGCTTTCGTCAATTATGCCTTCTTCAGATCCTATATCAAAAGTCCTGAAATCGCTTATTTAAAGCACCACAATTCAATCAACACAAAACATCATCCAATAGTTAAAAAGATATATAAAAGCCTATAAAAAACAGAATCCCAAATCCATCTTCCTTCATCGACCAATCCAATCCATATAATCCGACACACCTCCTTCTGAACCAATCCATTTCTTTTAAATAACATCCTGCAAAGAGAAATTCTCAAATCAAAAGATACGAAAATGGCCCAATGGGGCTTAATATACTAATTCTGTGATTTTCTAAGAACAAATCATAGGAGTTTATTCATTTTGTCCATAGACGTGCAACCCTTCCGCCCTTTGCTTACCATGGCTTAATTCATGATCAAACAGTTGCCAATCAGTATCTTCACTGTGACATCGGCACTATAGCTTTACGTGATCGGGAAACCTCCAATCAACTTCACATGAAGAAAAGACTCAGTAGCAATTTGTCCTTCCTAGGCCATTGTTTGACAATCAAAACAAGAACCTATGTTCTTCCAAATACAATTAAACAGACTGAAAGCTATCCCCAGCCGTTAGCCATTTTTCATGCTTAACTTTCTTAAAAACAGGCATATTTAATACTTGATTAATTTCAAAGTGGGAATTCTTCATATCAAGTGGCAAAATAGAGAACCTCCAAAACTAGATTTCTTTCTTTGATCATGGAAATAATCTTTATATATTTTTACTTAAATATATTGAAAGAATTGGTTAAAGAATATTTCCATGATATTTCGGTTTGTTTAATTGTATTTGGAAGAATCTGAACATTTCACGTTCAACCCGAGTATTTTTGGCTTCTGGTTCATAGTTTTAATTATGTCAGTTGAATCGAATAAAGTTATGTGTTTTCTAGTGAATGGATTGAGTGACAACATAAGTTTTTGTTTTGATTGGCGAACAATGGCCTAGGAAGGAGGAATTGCTACTAAGTCTTTTCTTCATGTGAAGTTGATTGGAGGTTTCACGATCACGTAAAGCTATAGTGCTTATGGCGAAGATAATGAATGGCAACCGCTTGATCATGAATTAAGCCATGATAGGCTAAGGGCAGAAGGGTTGCACGTCTATGGACAAAGTGAATAAGCTTCTATGATTCGCACTTAGAAAATAGCAGAATTAGCATATTAAGCCCCATTGGACCATTTTCATATCTTTTGATTTGAGAATTTCTTTTAGCAGGATGTTACTTGAAAGAAATGGATTGGTTCAGAAGGAGGTGTGTCAGATTATATGGATCGGATTGGTAGATGAATGAAGATGGATTTGGGATTCTGTTTTTAATAGGCTTTTATATATCTTTTTAACTATTGGATAATGTTTTGTGTTGACTGGATTGTGGTACTTTAAATAAGTGATTTCAGGACTTTTGATATAGAATCTGAAGAAGGTCTAATTGCTGAAAGTGCTTATCCAGTTCTTAAAGTTTTGTTAAAATAAAGTTTTAAGTTTCATTGTTTGTTCATCTGTGGTGGATTACCTGCTCTTTAGCTTGGATTTGGTTGTCTGTTCTGGGTTTCCTTCGGTGGTGGTCACCTGCTGTTTTGTGTTGTTTGTAAATGCATCCTTGTCATTGTACATTAATACCTGATGCTTCATCACTCCCCCTTTATATATTCTTCATGGTTAACAGTGTTTCTATATATGACTGAAACAAGATTAAAAGTAGAATCATTACTGAATTTCAGTTTATCCTCCCCAAGATTTTTGGATCATTTGAGTAGGTAGCCCTTGTAACACCTAGGTAGACCTTTAATTGTCTGATTCACTGAGGTATGTACTTTTGACTTTCTGTAAGTTCTCACAGCTATGCTAAGTGGCAAATGTCATAGTTATCCCATGCTGAAATTCAAAGATAGTGGCACCACTGCCTTGGAATTTTTTTTGTATAGGGGATGCAGGATCAAACTCTCAACACAAACACAGTCACATTGCCAGATCTGACCACTTTCTGTTCACACTCTACAGCTGCAAAATTTAAGTATGCTTACCTCTAATTCCTGAAATGCAGCTGATCGAAAACTGCGGAGACAGTATAAAGTTCTAACCTCAGTTAGTGATGCACATTTTTGGGCATGTTTGCTGACGGAATTTCCTTTTTATATTTGAAGATATACAGGGTGTAAGGGACTTAAGAAATGAGCCACGGTGGTGCAACAGTTAGCATTGCTGCCTCACAGCAAGAGGTTCTCTGGTTAGATCCTCTGCTGGGGTGCCTTCTGTGCGGAGTCTGCATGTCCTCCCTGTGGTCGTGTGGGTTTCCTCCGGGTGCTCCGGTTTCCTTCCACATACCAAAGACATGCTGTAGGTGGATTGGACACTCTAAATTGGCCCTAGGTGTGAGTGTGTGCGTGTGTGCCTTCTGTGGAGGGTTGGGTGCCGGGCTGGCAACTCAACACAGCAAAACTCCACTGCCAGTCACGAGCGGACAGGTGATCCACTGTGGCAACCCCTAACTAGGAAAGGCCGAAAGAAGAAGGGACTTAAAAAATGAAACAGACTATATGTGTTTCAGTGATTAGGATGTACAACTTTTACTTGTTTGCTAGTGAGAATGATTTTCTGTGTGCTTTTGCAATGAACAATGAATGCCAGGCCACAGTTTTCTTTGATTCTTTTGGCAGTGATGTTGATGACAGTTAACTGACATCATGACAGGTGGGCAGTATGGAGTATTACTCTTCATACCATAAACCTGATCTGTGTTCCTTATCTGTATGTCTGTGCTTTCAAGTTGTGTTTTTTTTTTTTTTGCATCTTATGAAATTCATTTTCTAATGCACATCCCTTGATTATATGTTAAAATGACTTGAAGCCACGTAACACTTTCCCATTCAGTGATAAACACTTTATATACTTACAGATATTCTTACCTGTGTTATGAAAGTGATTTCTCTCCTAGAAGACTTCCCATCTGTCATGGTGTGTTGTGAAATACAACACCAGAGATGTACAAAGCAGAGAGATAATCACATTATCAAAACGTTTCAGCAGTACCTGTAGTTTTGTACTGAATTCTTTGAGCATGCAGGTGTTGAGTGCATTCAACCACTGCAGCAATGTGCCACTCAGCTAATGTTTACTCTGAACGTTAAGCTAAGCAGTGCTTATTAATGAATATGACTGTGGTTTGCTATATCTTTCCTGATATTTTCTGCAACAACAGCAACTGATTTGAATACTTTGTGCTCACCGTCAGACTTTACTGTCTGCAGTCAGAAACCACTTCACCCATTTTTTTCCAGATCCTAAACTCATCAGCCAATTAAATTATTCTGTTTCAGTAGATAGCTGTGGCAGCTAATGCATTAATTACACCTTTCATTAACAGGCTATAGCAAAACTCCAAAGAGTTAGCTACTGATGAAAGCATGCAAACGTCTACCTGAAGAAAGTTGCAGCACTTATAATCTTTTAACTGCAACAAATTCTTTGAAAATGCATAACTGGGTGGCTTTGTGTACTTCTTTAAAACAACTTTTTGGCATGCATTTAATCTCTTTAATTAGATTTAAGGTGCTTAAATCTTTGAGCTCTTTATATCAGAAATAAAAGATTTGGGCTGCATTTCACTAATACTGATCTAGACAGATTGCGTCTACCTCAGTCCATTAATGCGTTAATAATAGGGTGATGTTACACACCTGCATAAATCCAGTCAACATTTTTGTTTCTGATACCACATGACAATTGAATGAAATTGGAGTAGCAGGGGCCGCACCGTCTTCAAGGTCTGTCTCACCACCACCGCCACCACAAATTGAAATAATATTCTACTTCAGTCACTCACTTTTTAAATTAAAAAGCTAAAACCCTTTTAGTTTGCTTTGAAATGGCCATGTAAAACTTCATCTAGACTTCTAATTGCATTATATTTCAATATCAGCTTTTCCTCCTTACATTTATTTACAAGATGGAACTTCCTTGTAGGAGGGGTTGATTCAATTTTCAAGAGGATACATCAAGCACTTAAGGGTCTTGCTGAGATTGATTGATTATATTTTTATCAGGTTATCTTGCCTGGAGTAGTTTGATATGGCTGTTCCCTTTTACTCTCTGTATCTGATTTCATGTAATTTTGTCCCTCTGAGCCTGTGAGCTGCTGAGCTCTACTTAATATGAACATGAATGTGTTGGTGCAAAAATGGACAGAGCAGTAGATTGCCCTGTCCTGTCATTTGTAAGCATGGGACAAACAGGAAGCAAGCAGAACTTTTCCTTCCAGGTGCTTGATGGCTTTACAAGTTAGTATAGAAAACTATCTTTCTTCAGGCAAAATAAGAGATTTCTTTGCTGATAGTGTTTAAAACTAGGTTGCTGGAGTTTTAAACCACAATGTAAAATGAACAAAAATGTGTATCTTTAACTATGACTTGAATTCAAGAATGTCAGCTTCCAGGGATGATATGTGAACGACATGGCCTTTCATAACTCAAATGATTACAGGCCACAAAGAATGTTATGAGTCTTTGGCTCAAGTCTAGTCCTAATCAAACACAGTTTCCTTTTCTTTTTCTATATTTTAGACCCAAAAATATGAGTGTGTGTGTGTGTGTGTGTGTGTGTGTGTGTGTGTGTGTGTGTGTGTGTGTGTGTGTGTGTCTATAGTGAGGTTATTCCAGGACTAGACTTTTTTTTTAGATTGGGTGGTGTGCTAACTCCTTAATCTATGTTTTTTTATGTTCAGAGAGACACTAAAATCTTTACTTGCCATGTTGATATTTTAATCATATGATATATTGTAGCTCAAATGGTTAGAGTGTCAGCACAAAGAATGCCATACTTGGGATCAAGGCAGCTCCTAATCAATTTATAATATTATATCATAAATTGCAGAGCACATAGTAAATATGTGCATGATGTGATGGCCTCTCTACCCCAGGCCAGTAATCAAGGAGCCTAGTTTCCAACAGAAGCACACAGGGAACACAGTCCAGACCTGGGACTGGACACTCTCTGTCTTTCCAGATCCCAAAAAAGACTTACTTTGGAGCACTGTATCTCAATTCCAAGTAGCTGACACACCCACAGCTGGGTATTTGATTTTTGCGCCCACACACACACACACACACACACACACACACACACACACACACACACACACACACACACACTCTTGGGAAAGGTTGGTACAGATTTAATAGTTGTACCCCTTCTGTCAAGACTATAAGGTAACCATGCTGTCACCAGTCAGCCACTTTCGGGCTCTTACAAGGGTATCCAATTATACCGAATACAGCCAATACTAATATAAATGGTATAGAGTAACCAAAGCAGCAAGGTTTTTTGGAGCGGTCACAGCTTCACTAAAATAAGCACAAGTACTCTCAAGATGTTAAACTTATTCTCTAAAAGGCCAGCTACAATGAAAGGTATAAAATTATTTAATAATAAATAATAAAATAGAAAACATGAGACTACTAAATATCTAAGTACAATAAACACCAGAGTTTCAGTCATAGGAGAAATAAAAATAACACAGTTGGACAAAATTGAAACAGTTACAGAAAAACAATACTTAACTAATCTCACTCTGTTTCCTGTCTAAATAATAGCGCTAAATAATAATTTTAATTAATACAGCAAGGCAAGATTAGATGCTGAGATGCTTACTTCCACAAGACAAGGTAATTAGCTTCAAACTTACTCTGAACTGAACTCAACTAACTAACTCAACTAACTGTGATAACTGACATAGATCTTTTATATCAGGTTCCAAAGAAAAACAAAACAAACTGCTGTGAGAATTCCATCCTTTCAGTGCTGGCTATAGAATGACATCATATTTTATCACCTGCCTCTGGTACAATACACACTCAGAGCTTTGTTAAGATCTGTTGCAGTATCTGAAAGCTATAGTACAATTTCAAAAATTTCTACTCCTCCCTTCCAGAATTATTTGCTTAAACATAAACATTTAATCAGTTACAATAATACTGTTGATACATTTTTAACACAAGCATCTGTACAAGTCAGTGTGATAGTCAAATGACACAAAATTATTTACAATAATCAAGCTAACTATGCTGGCATATGTTACACATGCACTGCCCTATTCTCCCTGGCACAAATGGCAATATCTCACATTGTCACATATGGTAAGATCAGTGCCAGACATTTTTAATAATTAGCTTTTCCTCAAATTAGTAGTAATGAATATGCTTGATGGGGGGGGGGGGCTATATTTTAGTAGCATTTGGTTTTCAATATTTATTGTTTATTGTATCCTATCATAATCCACAGGAAATACTTTAAGATTGTAACTATCAGTATTTATTGCAATGTATTGCAATCCACAGGAGCACAACATCTGTTTGGTAAGTTATAATCACTGACCCACCTGATGTTTTATAGGTTCATAGATTCATAGGTGAATACTAGGCTAACTGCCCTGAAGAGCCGTTTTACGCCTAGCCAACAACCCAAAGTTAGAATCATTCCTTGTACCTTCTGTTTATGAGGTAAAGACCTTAACCATTATGCCAAACCCACCCTCCTAAAATAAAGGTTTATGGGTAAGTACTAGACTAGCTGCCTTTGTGGAATATTTTAAGCCTAACCAATTTCCTTCAGAGTTGAAAATCAAACCCTGTACTGTGTGCCTGTGAGGTAAACACCTTAACTATTTTACCAACGTCCCCTATGCTGCCATGCAAACATTCCTGATACAGTCCTTAACTAACACTCATTCTTCTTAATATGTGGCTTGTAAATCACCACTCCATTTTATCAAGTATCGTGTCACATCACTGCCTCATCTATGGGAAGATTACTTCAAACTTCCTTCATTCTTCTTAGCAAAAAATACTTCCTTACATCCACCTGGAGTACCAATATATCTTGCTTTGTTATATGTCCCCATATATTCATATACTTTCCACAGTGAATGTATCCTAAGTGGATACTTCCCAGCTATATGAGATACTTGTAGGGCTATAAGGTTGTCTCAATACCTGCATTCATAGTATAGCTGTCAGAATACTTTAGTATGTTGTTCCAGTAGAGATTTTGGTAATCCCTTTCTCCATTTTAGTTAGCCTTATCAGCCTCCTCCATATTTTCCTGTGGTTGCAGGAGGGAGGGGAGTTTGATATAATAGTCAAGGTCTTCAATTCACATATACAAGGTGCAGTGTTTGATTCTGACCACTGCTTATTAACTAAGTTCATAACAGTCTGCAGCCTGGTGGACTAGTATTTACTTAAGAACTTATATGTGCTTCCAGATAGTTATGTAGACACAATAATTTATTTTTCTTGGGGAGGGTTCCAACTAATTTATGCTGGTCATGACACTTTTGTTAATTGCATAATTCCTATTCAGCATCCTTCTAGCATAGATTCTTTTCTTTTATGCTGATTTATGCTTTTGTGACTTGGAAAGCATCCTTCCTTATTTTGCAGACATTTCCTAATCTTTGTGTTTGTAGTCATTCTACATATTTCATACAGTTTTTTAATCACACCTGCCCCCCCCCCCACCACCACCACCATTAAACTCAACAATGCTTCTGACTTGGGAGTGTATGCTTTTTCTCTTTATTTGCTGCAGTGTGTCTTCTGTTCAGACCTCTCAACCAATTGGGAACAAATTTCAACAGAATTAGGAACAAGTCAAGAAAAAATCAGGGACACTTTTAAAATATTAATGCTATTAACTTGAAACATTGACAGAATCAGAGCATATGAATTAATACACATTTTCTGAAGTAAAAGAAGTTTATAACTCTTAATAATTGCCATTATTCATTAAGTGTAATTCACCACCTTTCCTCCAAAAGTCACTAGTTTTAGGAGGGATTAAGAGGGACAGAGTTAAAATATGAGTCAAAATCAGGGACAGTTGAGTGGTATGCTTCTGTTCTCTGAATATTCAACAACTGCAGCCTTGCTGTGATGTTGCCTGCCTGGGGTTTGAGGTTTCCTACTTACATAATTGAAATGTGGTAGAAGTTATGTGATGCAATATTAGGTAAATGTAAATAGTATCAGCTTCTTATCTGATTTAGTGTTTTAGTCCTGGATCTCCCCTTTAGCTGTGGTTAGATAACCATCAATATAGACTAGGTTATGTTGAAATTATTTATCCATTTCAGAATGCATGTATGTATCAAAAATCACAGAAAAGTAGCTTTTAAACACCAAGCACTGACTTACAAATAAAACACAACACATTCAGAAAAGAAAACTAGTGTTGTTACTAACAGCAGGCCAAACATATATTTTGCACGGTTTACCTTTTATAACGCCAATCTCAATATGGTCGACCCCGCTTCCGCGAACACCGAAGTGTGAATGTCCCAGACGACGAAAACCACATATGTGAACGGCTAAATCTTGCCCCCTTTTTGACTCATGGTAGCACTGGTGTGGAGGTGTGGCACAGCCGGAAATGTCAAAAGTCGACATTTATTCGACCTTTTAAAAGTTTCACAGTTCTGAGTTCATGGAAACGGTTCGACGATGTGGTCAGTTGATCATATGTGATTGACGATATAAAGGTAAACCATTTTGCATACTATGAATAAATATTTAGTAAGGTAACAAACATGAAAAAGAAGTTGCTTTATGGGAAGAATTATTCATCACATTTTTTTTTAAATAACCATGTGACAAGATGGCAGATATCTAGTTAGCAGAGTTAATGGGTATCTATCCAAATTTTCTTTATAAGCATTATTTATCTGAAGGACATATATCTGGGAACAAGAAAAATGAAATAATGACTTTTAATATGTGTAGATGTCGATAATGCAGATGGTACAAGCTTTTGCTAAACAAAGGACAGGCCTTAGGTACCCTATCACAGGGGAAAATTTTAACTGTATTTGTTTTTTCACTTATAGTACATTACTGATAGGTTGACTTTCAAAGCTAATTGTTGGTGTGGATTAGAGATCATATCTATGATGTCAGGAATTATAAATAACACTTTGCAGAGTCACGCAAAGGTTGTAGAAATAGACTATATTTTCAAACTTTTAGCAGCTGGTACAACTTTTGACAGAGGGGTGGAGACATGCAGCATGAGTTGTTAAATTTGTAAGCAAAGTTGCTAATGTACATGCATCTCCAGTAATGTAAAACAATATGTCTGTGCAGTTTAAGTCTTGGAAATGTTTCACTGGTTATTTTAAATGATGTGAGGAATTATCAGTTTTATAAAGCAGTTAGTTGCACTTTATTCAAAGTATTAGAGTTGAGTTTACAATGGTTTGTTGTTAAAAAATATTTATTTTGTAATTTCTGAGTATTAAGTCTGTAGTATTTTACTTCTAGTCCACTGTCTGGTCTTTGTCATTATTTCAGAAAGATCTGGTTCATGCAGTTACACACAGATTTTGATAACTGGCTTATACTAAGGCACACCAGTGTATGTGATATCCTGCAGTCTTTGCAACATCTCAGGATTTGTTTTGCATGCAAATAGTCACCTTGGGACTCTTATTTGTATTTTGGTGATAAATAAGCTAACAAACATTTTGTATACCATACATCTTTGTGTGTCCACAGCCATTCTAGTATGGCATCTAAACCATTTCTCAGTCAGTGGCTCATCATTAATAATATGACAAGGTATGTGTGCCTTTAAATGTGCCATAGGAATGAAAAGCTCCCACAATGTTATTTGGGAAAAAAATGTTTATTAACCAGCTAACAAGACACTTGATTGATAATTAATGCTGCAGAAAAAGTAGCCTGCAGCAGTGGGGCTTTCTGTAAATTTGTTCTTGATGTGGAGGTTCAACTGGATGAGTTGGAGCTTACCTGAAATACCTTGGAGGTGTGGAATATGACAACCTAGTTGGGACATACTTGGAGGAAGTACCTGGAATCAGGGCCTGAATGAGTGTTACAGCATAAGATTTTTAAGAAAGGAAACCTGTTTCCCGAAGAGGCTGTGTAGGACTGTATATATTTTGTGTAAAGTAACCAAAGATACTGCTTTGTTTTTGCTTTGCACTACAAGCCATGTGAGTTACTATTTTGATTTTATACAATCTGGTATCACCTCTGGTCTTTGAACTTGCAGTACCTGGTTCTGAACCTACCAACAGAAAACTGTGAATTTCTGAGATCCAGGGACCCTTTCAGCCACTGCATGGGTCATATGGCAAATATAGAAATAACACAAACATCAAGAGCAACAAGTAAATACAATTATTGCCCCATGTGCAGTTACATAAAACTGTAAATAAAAGTAAAATATACAAAAAGTAATTAAGTAAAGAATGATTGGCACATACAAATATATTACAATAGTATTATAATGAAAGGTAAAATAATAAATGTTAGGAAGGACAAATTTGCAGCAGTGGCGATTTGTATGTAGTCCAGAAGATCTAACTAACAAGTATGTCTAAAACAGGTGCATTTGTATTCTTGAGATAGGTACAATTTCAGGTTTTTCTTTTCTTTTTTTAAGTGAAAGACTGTCTAGTGTGGTAACTGCTTTGGATAGATCATTCCATGAGGCTAGAGCCATCTCGCTGAAGTATTTTCCTTAGACTGCTAGTGACAACTGGGGGTCTATTCAGCTTGAAATTTGCATTACTTCTGAATGTATGAAAAATGACATACTATTAGAAGATTAGAAAGTGTGTGTGGGGGGGGGGGCAGTATCAGTGTTTGAGTAGTTTAAACAGAAGTATGTTGAGTTAACTGACACCTTAAACCCTGATGTCATCCTAACTAAGACAGAGTGGTCAAAGTTGGCCATGTGAAGTACTACTGACCAGCAGTCATTATAGCAGCAGTTTTACACAGTTACAGATGAGGAAGAAAGTAAAACAGCAAAGGTAATGATGTGTGAGTTTAGAGGAGTGGATTAAAGGATCTGAGGGAGAGAGTCAAAGATGAGTTAGGCGTGTGGAGGCAAAATGAGGTAGTGAACAAGCTCTGGGAATCAGTCTGGGGTGCGGCAACTCAGGGTTATGGAGAAAGTTCTGGGGAAGAGAAAAAGATGGAAAAAAGAGGAAAAAGTGTTTTGTTGCAGAGTAAAATAAAGCAAGTAATTAGGAGGAAAAGGGCATACGTAGTGGGGAAGAGAGAAGGCTGGAAGATGAGGAGGTACAGTACAAGACCACTAGAAGCGTAGCAAAGGAAATGATGATAACAGATGTGTGAGACAAAAAGGGAGCTGGCATAAGTGGTCAGAAATGGGGAGCCACAACTTTTTAAGATTTATATAGTAGAAAGAAGGAAGGGAGCAATACAGCCTGACAGGCTCTACCATGAATGTACTATGAGTGTTTTATTTATTTATTTATTTTCAGCCATGACTCAAGCTAATAAAGCTGCATCAACTTAAAATAGCTAACAATCCTTATACATGGATTTACAATTATTACATTTAACAGAATTAGTACTAACATATGGAATGAGTACAACTAACATACCAAACACTTAACCAGCATTACCAAAGCATCTGAATCTGGATTATTAATTTACGTGTTCACAGAGTTCACCTCTGAAGTCATTATAGTGTTTGACAACTCTAAGTTCTTGAAGCAGTGCATTTCATGATAATAAATAACACATTAAACAATAACAACAACATCATCGCTCTTGTGATAGCAGAAAGTCAATTGATCTTAACTACTGACTGAAAATGGTATCCAAGTTCAAAGAAAGGGGAGATAAAATGACAGATTTTATTCTCCACCTGCTTATGGAGTTCATTGTTATTAGGGAAAGTTCATAATCCAGTCTGGAGATGAGGACATTAAAATCACCAACAAGGCAAGCCTCCCCTGGCCAGCAGATTATATAGTTTGTAAACAAATTCTAAATTAGCAAGAACCTTGTTTATTAACCATCAGCTCTGTATGTAAGCTAAATGGTAGAGCTTGATCCAGTCATACAGCAAGACACTTCCTCTGGTCAGTGTGTTGTATTTTGATGCCATGTGAGTAAGTAGTATCTGTTAATGCTGAGAGAGCTTCCACAGGGGTTTAAAAAGCATGACTGTAGATTTGTTTGAGTGGATTATTAAGTTGTTAGACAGCAACTAACTCCAGACAAGTACCATTTTATCTTTCTTTTATCTTATCTATTTTAAGTATGCTTTGTTGACCAGGTTATTCCTGCTACGCTAATGGCCTCTTTTCATGGAAGACCCAGGGCAGTAGTTCCAGTACTAGGGTAAACTTTCCGCACTCTTTTCAATAGGCGACATGGAATCTTTTACAACCACCTGAGCTGTAACAACTCAAGCACATGGGACCTTGGCTTAACTCCTCATCCGAAGTGAACCGCACTCAGGAATGCAGCACCCCTCCCCTAATACTGCACTGCAGTGTCAGCAATCCAATCACCTCTAGTGAGAATAGATCCCATAACCTTCTGGTCTTCCAGCATCAAAGGCGAGTGTACTACCTGTTGTACACCTGACAGTGAAGATTAGAAAGTGGTGGGCAGTATCAATGTTTGAGTAGTTTAAACAGAATTGTATTGTGTTATCTAACACCTTGTACCATGATTTCTTAAGCCATCTGTTGTTTAGCTATATCAGAAAGGGTAGAAATCCTGAAATCATCCTAACCAAGGCAAAATAGTCAGAGATGACCACGTGGCAGTAGTTTTGACCAAAAGTGCTTACAGTAGTGGTTTACACAATTTTATATGAGAAAGAACAAAAGACTGCAAATGTAATGAAGTAGGATTTTAGGTGAGGTGACACATGACTTGTTTTTTTTTAATTTATCAGGTTGAGACAAACTTAGATTCACTGTGTCATATTGGCTTATGGTGAGGGTTAACTGATGGCAAATCTGACTGGTTGTTCACAAGGAAAACAGTTAAAAAAGTCCTATTATACCATGACCCCCTCATTAATATTCCAAAACGTGCACGCTGATTGGTCAGCGTGCACGTTGTAAATCGACTTATACTAATGGAAAAGGTCCGTCGCCCGGACTTTTTCCATTAGTAAAGTCTTTAAAACACTGTCTCGCTATGTTAAAGGAGTTTAACATAGCGACACAGGTTTAAAAAAAGCAACGGAGATCTCCATTGCTTTTTTTAAAGCTGTCTCGCTATGTTAAACTCCTTTAACATAGCGACAGTAAAAAGCAACGGAGATCTTGCTTTCTCCGTTGCTTTTTAAACCTGTCTCTCTATGTTAAATGGGTTTAACATAGCGAGACAGCTTTAAAATAAGCAACGGAGATCTCCGTTGCTTATTTTAAAGCTGTCTCGCTATGTTAAACCCATTTAACATAGCGAAACAGTAAAAAGCAACGGAGATCTTGCTTTCTCCGTTGCTTTTGCCCACAGCTCTGATGTACTGCATAGGCATGCGCAGTACATCACAACTTCCGCGGAATACCAGACAGCTGCGGAAGGGCAGTAAGGAGGCATTATACAATGCCATTATTTAAGAAAAGTAATTATTTTTTTTCTTAAATAATGTCATTGTATAATAGCAATAACCCACTTCTGGGTGTGGGTAATGCTGGATTTACCCACGGTTGGCTTTGTTTGGTCCCTCGGGCTTCGCCCTCGGGACCAAACCATGCCAACCGTGGGTAAATCCAGCATTACCCACACCCAGGCATGGGTTATTGCTATAGTATTGAACACTGGGGTACTCCCACATCAGTGGCTCTTTCCTGCATGATATTGTGGCAGGAGTGAACCCTGAAAATCCTGTCCGTGAGAGAGGAAGAGAATCAAGTAACCACGTCATTGAGGTTGCGGGTGCTTAATCTAATACGCAATGTCCTGGGGACCAACAGTTTAAAGTCTGTTTTGAATCAAATAGTAGCACTTCACTTTAAAGAATTTACCCTGGATTCTAGTAGTTTAGAGTGCTTATATTGTGCAGTACAATCAAGGTATAAAATCCATCTCTAAAACCATGTTAATGAAGTGAGAAAATGAAACACTGGTAAACAGATTCAACCATCTGAAAGTATATAATCTTTTCAAGGATTTTAGCTGAGGGCAGATGTTAGATACCTATATAAAGTCAGCAAAGAGCGTGGTACAATTCTGGCATGTCTGAAGATAAACAGAACAATACCAGTAGTGAGAGTGAGGTTAAAATATGAGTGAGAAATCCATATAAAACAGGCCAGCCTATTTCTCAAAAATGAAAGGTGATATGTGTTTGGATCAGTACCTTTTAAAACAGAATGCTTTTTCTGATGTTCACAATTTGTTCTATGGCTCATCTGTCAGAAATGGAACAGACAGACATTAATTATTTCATGAAATTTCACTACTGATGATATAAATCTTATATAAGGGAAGGTCACCGGTGTGAATAAGGGATATAACATAGTGTCTTTATAGTCATGAAGTAAACTGGATTTAGTATGTTGGAGCTTTTCTTGTTTGGTGAGGGGTTCCTAGCAAGAATGTTAAGGATACTACAGATAATTTTCAGTTGACTGAAGAGTGCTTTTTTTCTGTCTCACAGGAAACTACACTTTTTGGTATCTGTAGAAATTGTATTAGACTTTCAAAGAACCTCTCAGATCATACTACCAGAATCTTGATTAGAAAGTTGTCATGCCTCACCCCATTCACTGTGAGTATTATTCAGCATATGGTAATCCACATGTGCCTTGAGCCCCTATCCCTATGTGTTATGGGAAAAATGTTGGCCTTGCAATGGCAACTAGAGATTATAAAATGTTGAGAGTACTTTAGAGAAGTAACCTAGTTAATGTATTCCTAGTCAGTGGCTCCAAGCTATCCAGGGAGAGTCAGCTCCATATTCTTGCTAACTTATGGGTTTTCTTTGTGTTTTTTTTATTTTTTAAAAGGCCAGTAGGTCATTATAGTTTCATAGTTTCATAGTTTAGTACTAGGCTATCTGCCCTGGGGCATTTGCAAGCCTAGCCATAGAGATGTGGCTTTCGCCACCCCATGTAGTGGTACTAAGGTGTACAGAATAAATTTAGAATACTGTGCCTTTGTCTAGTAGTGACACATTGAAGACCCCCTTACTTATTAATTACATTAATTACTGAGAGAATTTGGTAATATGCAGTGATGTCTGCATGAGTGTGGTATAATTAAGATAACCACATCTAGGATTGTACTAGAACTTTTGCTTAGATTAGGTCTGGTTTGTGAGCTGATCAGCAGTATTATGTCTGTGATGGACATATCACCATTCAGTACACCTTTACACTGTTCTCCCCTTCCCACCAAATGCATGTTGAAATCACCAAGCAACATTTTTTGTTCTTTAAGTATTTTTTTTAATTTGGTTTTAAAACAATAGATAAACAAATAAATTATAAAACAAACAAGTAACTATTTACATAGGCCCACAGCTGATCAAGATATCAAAGTTATACTTGTCAACAGCATTAATATTTTTCAAGCAAGTCTTTAAGTTTAAGCCAAGATTTATATGAATGTATAATATTAGAAGTTAAATCCCACAACACTCCAATAAAGGAAAGGTGCACGGCCAAACAATTATATTCAAAAAACACAAAAGCCACCACAACATAGTTATTAGTCTAATTCCTTTATTCCATAAAAAGGCCACAAACAGACCGGTTTCGGATAACAAGCCTTCTTCAGTGCATCGTGCTAATCTAACCCAACCCACAGTTTATATAGTCAGTGTCACTTCCCATTAGCAAATCACAGGTGTTCATTTAATCCCGGTGAAAAAAGAGCACCCAACAACATAATCTACTTTTTCTCTTTTTTGTTCAAAAATATTATGCCAACCTGATTTATCCCTATCTTTGGACATTATACCATCAATAATAGTAAATCTAAATTGTGCTGAAGGATGTTATTTGGTGTGTTTATAGAGAGCACTGAAGTGTCGGGCACACTTGACATTACTTAAATGTTCAGAAATACATAACTTCAATGGTCGTGAAGTTTGCCCTACATAAAATGCCTGGCAATTACAAGTCACCAAATAAATCACTCAATCTGAAATACAGTCTCCATGGACCCATATATCAAAAACCCATGAGGTATTTTTAGAACTAAATTCCTTGGTCTTATTCAATTATTTGCAAAAACTACAGTGATTACAAGGCTAACATCTCCACAACCACTCCCCACTTAAAGTAGTTTGATAAGACCTTGTACTATCAATTGATGCCACTTATAATGATTTAGCCATCCACCAATAGTTCTACCCCTCCTATATGAAAAAAGATACCGGGGGGGAGTATATCTTTCAGAGAATCCTCTGAGGTCAAAATACTCCAATGTTTATTAATAATGTTGATCAAAACTGACATGTTACTACCATAATTGGTAACCAACCTCAACTGAGTATTTGAAGTGGACTTATTATTCTAGTATTTTAACAAAATATCCCTATCCAAATTTTGAACATAATTACTTGATTCCATAACCTGTTTCCAGTTATATCCCCTATTCAAAAATCTATTGATCAAGTGTTCATTATGTATTGAAAACATTGCATCAGATGAACATATTCGTTGTACTGTCATAAACTGAGATTTAGGAATGTTTCGAATTATGTGTTTAGGGTGACAACTATCTGAATGCAACAAGTATTAACCCCAGGATGTTTCCTACAGTGGATATAAAAAGTCCCTTGGTCCAATAATTGTGTATGTGCCTCTGTCTCATACATTTTCCAGTCCCATACTACTACCAAACCCCCTTTGTCAGTTGCGCTAACCATTATTTTTTTATTTTTACTAAGGTTGTCCAATGCCTGTTACTGTGAAGAAGAAAGGTTATGGGGGGAATTTTTAAATGCAATCCATAGATGAAGTGTAAATCTCTTAATACTAACTGTTGAAACTCCATGACATTCTTGTTGCCAGGTTGTACAAAAGTAGAGGCTCTAAAACAAAACCTGCGAGGTTCCTGTTCTTCCTTGTTTGGCTGATTCTGGAAAAATAACTTAAGGTTTAGTAACTTACAAAAATTAATCACATCCTGTGCAAACACATCCTCTGCAGCTAGATAACTAGGTACGAAGCCAAGACCTTTATTTAATAAATCTGTCTCATCTGAATTCAAAACAAAGGATATAGATCTCATTAAGTTGCTAGAGGGGTTGGTAGTAGATAAGAAAGATGTTAGCATCTTTGACAATTTGTTAAATAGTAATAATATTGATAACGGGGGACATATTTCTTCCTGTACTGAAGCTTTCGGCCAGTTATTAGCACCTATGAAGGAACTAAGATCCAATGTATGGCATCAGAAATTGTTTAAAGAATATTGTACCAATAAGTTGTGCCCCAGAGGATTAAAGATACGGTTACAACCTTATTTAAGTCCCTGGATGTCAAACTTATGTCCAAATGGCAGTTTGTTCTACAGGAAGCTTCCATGATGTTTGTCAATGTTCTTCATTCTTTTTATGAACGTAGAATTAGTGAACTAGTTTCACAGGTTAGTCATTTTTGTGACAAACTTAAAATACGTGAAAGTGATATGACATACAAAGAACAATTTGTGCATCTCACCTAGGAACTAATTAGTACAGAGAAAGATCTAAAAATACGTATGCTTAAGAAATTCTCAAGGGATTCCAGGGATTGCCAACATGGTGAATCATTTGTCACCCCAAAAAATGATAAGTTTACGGATACTAGACACCCATGTCAGCTTCAGTTCAGACAGAAAAGGAAGAAACCTATTCTTAAGAAGAATGGGGTGGGTTTGGGGACCTCAGGTACTTCTGGAGAGGAATTTTCCTCAACCGTGGATGCAGAGTTACAACTCCTTAAACAGCAAGAAAGCATTCTGTCAACACCATAAACAAGAAATATCAGAGGAAAAAGAACGCCAACCTCCACAAATGCCAGAACACATACACTATCCAAACAGACAGCCCCAGTCTTCTGGAAAAAATAACGAGCTAGTGTTGTTCTCAAAACTGGAAAGTAGTCACCAGAATCAGAAGTTAAAATAGCAATCTTCATTTATTGTGACAAAAATGTTAAGTGCTTTCACTCACTCAAATGTGAGCTTCATCAGAACATTTTACAAACTGATACAAAGAGTTTAAATGCTATCATTGGCACCAAATCCATTAGAATTTAAAGGGACATTGCGCTTATAACTAATTGTAGTATTCAATGTCATATAAAGTGAACAATTCCTAAAACATTTAAAAAAACACATATAGAAATAAGCTCTTACATACTCTAATAGTTAATCAATAATCAAACATCTAAATGACATTATTTGATACATATCTTAAACATGTATGTTCGTCTAAAAATGTATGTTCTTCTAAAAATGTGAAGTACATAGTACTTGATAACTGACAATATATCAATTAAACCCTTACTAACTATCAGACAGAACTAATAGGTAGATTTATAATTATTATTAGTGGGGGTAGGAACTGGTTAGGTTGACATGGTGAGATATTTTCACACATATATGGTTCATCTATTCAGTATAGTATTTTTTAATGTTTAGGAATAGTAGTCTATTTATTAGAAATAGAAGTAGTTATCAAGTACTATGTACTTCACATTTTTAGATGAACATACATGTTTAAGATATGTATCAAATAATGTCATTTAGATGTTTGATTATTGATTAACTATTAGAGTATGTAAGAACTTATGTCTATATGTGTTTTTTTAAACGTTTTAGGAATTGTTCACTTTATATGACATTAAATACTATAATTAGTTATAAGTGCAATGTTCCTTTAAATTCTAATGGATTTGGTGCCAATGATAGTATTTAAACTCTTTGTATCAGTTTGTAAAATGTTCTGAAGAAGCTCACGTTTGAGTGAGTGAAAGCACTTAACGTTTTTGTCACAATAAATGAAGATTGCTATTTTAACTTCTGATTCTGGTGACTACTTTCCAGTTTTGAGAACAACACTGGCTCGTTATTTTTTTCCAGAGGACTGGGGCTGTCTGTTTGGATAGTGTAGGTGTTCTGGCGTTTGTGGAGGTTGGCATTCTTTTTCCTCTGATATTTCTTGTTTATGGTATTGACGGAACGCTTTCTTGCTGTTTAAGGAGTTGTAACTCTGCATCAATGGTTGAGGAAAAATCCTCTCCAGAAGTACCTGAGGTCCCCAAACCCACCCCATTCTTCTTAAGAATAGGTTTCTTCCTTTTCTGTCTGAACTGAAGCTGACGTGGGTGAGGACTGGGGTTGTCTGTTTGGATAGTGTATGTGTTCTGGTGTTTGTGGAGGTTGGTGTTCTTTTTCCTCTATTTCTTGTTTATGGATACAGAGTTAGGGACTCCCAACATTTCACCTATGGCTAAGAAAAGAAATAAAGGTTTCCCTTTAGGCAATCCAGGAGGGGTAGACATAAACATTGTAGACACCAATCAGATGTTAGAAACACTATTGCATCTTATGACTACATAGTAGATGAACATAATGTATTGAATATTTCTTCCTTTGTTTTGAATTCACATGAGACAGATTTATTAAATAAAGGTCTTGGTTTTGTACCTAGTTATCTGGTTGCTGAGGATGTGTTTGCACAGGATGTGATTAATTTTTGTAGGTTACTAAACCTTAAGTTATTTTTTCAGAATCAGCCAAACAAGGAAGAACAGGAACCCCGTAGGTTTCATTTTAGAGCCTCTACTTTTGTACCACCTCCCAACAAGAATGTCATGGAAGTTCAACAGTTAGTATTAAGAAACTTACACTTCATCTATGGATCACATTTAAAAATTTCCCCCCATAACCTTTCTTCCTTACAGCAACAGGCATTGGACAACCTTACTAAAAATAAAAAAATAGTGGTTAGCACAGCTGACAAAGGGGGTGTGGTAGTAGTATGGGATTGGAAAATGTATGAGACAGGGGCACATAGACAATTATTGGACCAAGGGACTTATCAGAGGATGTTCTTGGACCCTACACCAATGTTCAAATAACAGATTGACCAGTTTTTAGAACTGGCCAGGGAAGAAGGTATTATTAGCAAGGATACTAAGTTACACATTATGGTTAAGGATGCCTTGAAACAATATTTTTATTTTCTGCCGAAGACCCATAAGAGTATACTGAAACTGCCTGACAGACCAATAGTTTCAGGCATGGAGTTTCTAACAGAGCCATTATCTGCCTTTGAAACCATTACTAGTCCATGTGAGATCCAGAATACAAGATACTACAGAGTTTCTAAATATAATTCAGGATACACAGATAGAACTGGGGTGGTATATGTGTACTCTGGATGTAACGTTACTATACACCAATATCCCCCATTAGGCGGGCTTGCAAGTGGTGAATTATTAGCTAGATAGAACATATCTATATAGTCTGGGATTTAATACATTATTAGTCTGTTTAACAGAACATGTATTAAACAAAAATGTGTTCTATTTTCAGCAAGAATGTTACCTACACTTAAGGGGAACAGCGATGGGAGCATCATTTGTTCCCATATATGCAGATCTGTTTATGGGCTTTGTGGAGGAACAGCGTATTTATGATCCTATGCATAATCTCTATTTAGAATCTATGGACATTTGGCGTAGATATCTTGATAACTGTTGGCTGGTGTGGCGCTCAGGGGTTGATTATCTAAATGAATTTGTGTCGTATCTTAATAACAACAAATGGAGTCTACAGTTTATGCTAAGCTACAGTACTACACAGATAGTATTTTTGGATGTTGATATATATGCACAACAGGATGGGACCTTGTTGAGTCAGGTACATATGAAACATCCTGGGGTTAATACTTGCTGCATTCAGATAGTTGTCACCCTAAACACATCATTTGAAACATTCCTATATCTCAATTTATGACAGTATGATGAATATGTTCATCTGATGAAATGTTTTCAATACATAATCAACACTTGATCAATAGATTTTTGAATAGGGGATATAATTGGAAACAGGTTATGGAATCGAGTAAATATGTTCAAAATTTGGATAGGGATATTTTATTAAAATACCAGAATAATAAGTCCACTTCAAATACTCAGTTGAGGTTGGTTACCAATTATGGTAGTAACATGTCAGTTTTGATCAACATTATTAATAAACATTGAAGTATTTTGACCTCGGAGGATTCTCTGAAAGATATACTCCCCCCTGGTATCTTTTTTCATATAGAAGGGGTAGAACTATTGGTGGATGGCTAAATCATTATAAGTGGCCGTCAATTGATAGTACAGGGTCTTATCAAACTACTTTAAGTGGGGAATGGCTGCAGGGATGTCAGCCTTGTAATCACTGTAGTTTTTGCAAATATGTGAATTAAGACCAAGGAATTTAGTTCTAAAAATACCTCACAGGTTTTTGATATACGGGTCCATGGAAACTGTATTTCAGATTGGGTGATTTATTTGGTGATCTGTAATTGTCAGTCATTTTATGTAGGACAAACTGCATGACCATTGAAGTTACATATTTCTGAACATTTAAGTGATGTAAGGTGTGCTCAACACTCCAATGCTCTCTATAAACATACCAAACAACATCCTTCAGTACAATTTAGGTTTACTATTATTGATGGTATAATGTCCAAGGATAGGTATACATCACGTTGGCATAATATTTTGAACAAAAAAGAGAAAAAGTGGATTATTTTGTTGGGTGCTCTTTTTTCACTGGGATTAAATGTACACCTGTGCTTTGCTAAGGGGAAATGGCACTAACTATATAAACTGTGGGTTGGGTTAGATTAGCATGATGCACTGAAGAAGGTTTGTTAGCCAAAATCGGTCTGTTTGTGGCCTCTTTATGGAATAAAGGAATTAGACTGCTGACTATGTTGTACTAATATTGGAAGTTGTCATCTTTACAGCATGCAATTCACTACTGCAAACAATTTCTGCCATATTAATAAATTCAACACTAGAGGGGGTAACTTTACTTTTCCAATTTTTAGTAATTACTTTTCTGGCTGTAGCAAGAATAGACCAAAAACGATGCACTTGGGTTTTTGGAATTATCTCAGAAATTGTTGCATTAAATAAAACTAAAGATTTAGAAATATTACATCTATCTGACCATAGAATTGAATGAAGTTGTTAATTTCTTTTCAAAAAGGGAAGATGGCTTAACATTCATAGACAATATGTGTCCAATCAGCTTTTTACAGAATCACATCTCCAACATTTAATTCTATTTGATTCATAGATAATTGACATTTTGTTAGGAGTGACAAAAGCTTTGTGTAAAAATTTCCAAGTGAACTTTTTCCAATATAAGATGTGGTTTTATCTGGAAATTTTAATATTATTCTCTTGTGTTCTTCAGAGAAGTCTTCATTATTAATTTTTGAGGAATAATTCCAATAGGAATTGTCTAAAAATGTGAAATCTAACTTAAGAATTTTATACATTTGTGACAAATATGATATACTTTTCATTGCATTATTACTGATATTTAATAAGAATTGCAATAATTTGGGGAACAGTTTCCTTATCTAGGCTAAATATCTTATTTATCTCTGTGTTTACAAAGTCTCTATATATTTATAAAATTAACCAGTTCTCAGATTCTTGATTGTATTTGGCCCTTAAATTTTCAACAGTACATATATCAGTACCATTTAAGAGCTAATGTCAATAAATTGATTACTTTGTTGTTTCAATGCCAACATTTTGTCGAAGCTATGAGTTTCTAAGTGGACATTTGCATATGCAGTTGGAAACATAGATAATATTACGTCTTTAATACAATGGTTAGAATATGTGAACTTTTGGAAAGATGGTGCAATTCCATTTATGCAAAAATTTTTTTAATAAACAGATAAAACTATTAGGGACTGTTTATGACAGGTTGTGATATATTTATTATTTACTAATAGTATTTCTTGATGTATTTGTTTCCATTCTGAATCATAAGATGAATTTATCCACAATGTTATAACTTTTGCAATTGTGAAGTAGCATACAATTGAATATCAGGGAATCTTATTCCACCATTATCCCAACCTTTTCTGTGTCAACCAAAGGAAACTCTTGGTTTATTAGGATGCCAACAATATTTAAGTAGAATATTATTATCTTCTTCATTATTTTTTGGTGGAGATACTATTAAATATTGTAAGACAAACAATATTTTAGGGAGAATTACCATTTTAATAAGCATTAATCATTCTTCCATGGTAAAGAAGACTTTGTTCCAATTTGTGACTAAACTTAAAATTTTATCAACAACCTGTTGAAAGTTTTTTTTGTATCATTTATTTACTATTAGATAAAATTATACCAAGGTATTTAATTTGATTGCTATTTCAATTCAAGTTAGAATATTTTGTATGATTTTTTTAATTTTTATTAATTAATAATGTACTTGTTTGTATGAATAAATCTTAAGTTTGAGATATCTTCAGTCTGACTCATAGAACTAATTCTATGTTCTAATGAATTTTCTATATTTCTTATTGTTAGAGAAATATCATCAGCAATGAGTTGAATCTTTAGTTTAAAATCTTCTTTTATTTTGATACCATGGATCTGATAATATTAGCAAAGGCTTCTACAGGTAATACAAAAAGCAAAGGTGATAATGGGCAAACTTGTTTTGTTCCTTTTTGTAATTTAAAAGAATTACAAAGAGAAGAACTTATTTTAACATGAGCACATGAGTTGTTTTATAACTTAGAAATTAATGCAATTAGCACAGGTGAGAAATTATACACTTTGTGTTTTAAACAGGTATGACCAGTTAAATGAGTCAAAAGCCTTGTCTAAATTGAGACTAATGATAGAAAGTTCTTTTTTATTTTTATTTGCATAGTCTATTAATGTATGTTTTCTTATTATATTATCCTGTACTTGCCTGTTTAAAATAAACCCAGTCTGATCATTGTTAATTAGTTTAGGTATATGTAGATTGATTCATTTAGCTAAAGTGGACATGAACATCTTACAGGCCACATTTAAAAGTGAAATGGGTCTGTATGATGAACACGTAGGATTCTTATCTTGTTTTAAAATAAGGGAATATTTCCATGATGGGGGGACTTTAGCAGTTGTTTTTATTTCTCTATAGACCTTATCTAATACTTAACTGCATCATCCAGTAGTATTTTATATAGTTCTGGTATAAGACCATCTAAGCCCAGCACCTTATTATTTTTTAACTTTTTTATTGATCTTTTATTTCTGTTAAAGTGAATGGTCTATCATTTTTTTTATTTTTTTCACTTATTTTATTATTTATATTTTCCCTTAGAAAAGTTTCAACTATCCCATCATTATCTAGGTTATTTGTATTATTATTTATATATTCATAAAATATTTTAAAGCCCCCAAGAATACCTTTAATATCTGTTCTTCTTTCTTTTGTATTATTTACATGTGTTATAATTTCTTTGATATGATATAGTTTATTTGTTTTCTTTGATGTAAGAACAAGTTTATGGAAGCTTAAAGGGTTTACTGAATATGGCTGAAGTTTAAGTTTTTCCAGATTTATTGAAACTTAATGATTTAGAATTTCAACATATTTTGTATTTAAGTTTTTAAGTTCATAATGACGGATAATGTCATTTGGGTTTAGATTTAACTTTAGTGTATCTATTTTGGCCTGCAGTGTATTCAATTCTTTGTCCCATTATCTTGTTTTACTAATATACCAGCTTGTAACTATTCCATTTAAGTAATCCTTTAGTGTCAGATACTTCACTATTCATGTTTATTTCTAGGAAATTTTTGATCTCTTTAACATACCAATCCTTGAATGCTTTTATTTTAATAATGTATGCTGGTAATCTCCTGTGATGTATTAATTTGTCAGGTTTTAAAATAATATTAAAAATTATAGCATTATGGTCTGATAATGGGGATTCACTTTTAAACCTTGAAGCCCATATTACCAAATCTTAAAATCGCGAGATGAAAATAACAAAGCATTGGAATCCCAAACGGAATATTTCGCACATGGTAAGTAAACACTTGGCCAGCTTACACTGAACTTCATGCCAAGGTAAGTAAAACTCACCTAGGTGGAGGACTATGCCACCCACACCCCCATGCCCCCCACACTCCCCAACTAAATATACCAACTCCGGGATCACACTACAGTGGAGAACAGGGCATGTTGGCCTTGACATGGGTTCCAGTTGGCCAAGTGTTTATTTACCATGTGTGAAACCTGTCATTCAGGATTCCAATGTTTTGTTATTTTCATCCTGAGATTTTAAGACTTGACAATATGGGCTTCGAGATTTAGAGGTGAAACCAATAATGGACATGAAACCATTGAGACTTCTCTGGTATGTGATAACAGATTGTTTGAGACAAACAAATTATCAATATTTGTTTGTGTTCCATATCTATATGAATAATGTCTAAATTGAAGTGAGTTTGTTTTCCTTAGCTCACATATATCCTTTAAATTCATTAGATTTGCAAAATCTGTTAAGCATTTGGCTAAAGATGTGATTCTCAGCTTTCTATCTGCAGTGGAATCTTTGTCTGATAAAATACAATTAAAATCACCAGCCATTATGACTTCACCTTTCATGTAATAGGCAGTAGTGTTTAAATAAATGTTTGCATCTTCAGCTCCAACCCCTGGAATCTAATAAGAGTTCAACAATGTATTTAGTTTTCTATTCCACTCATTTATAACAATGCTTAGCATATCATTTTTATCAACATAGGTATCTTTTACTTTAGGCATTACTGGTGATTTCTTCCATAAATTGAGGGTACCTCTTCTTTCAGCTCAAAAGCCAGAACATACTAAAACCAAATAATTATTTAATGAAAATTTATTTACATCTTTATTAAATAAATGTGTTTCCTGTAGAAATACTATTTGAGATTTATGTAATTGCAAGTATTTGAACATATTCCCCCTCTTTACTGGTTTATTCAGTCCATTAATATTAATAGATATGCATTTAAAATCAGACATTTATATAAGAGAGAAAAAAACACAGGTATAATGAGATCACATTTATGTACAGAACTTATTAAATACTTTATATATAACAAAATTAAATCTTCAGCTATGGACAAAACTTTTGAAACAAATAAAAAATTACATAATGATATAACCGTAAAACATTCTACCATGGAATAACATATTCTTAGTTTGTTGAAAAAGACAAATAAACTATCTCTTAAACTCTCCATTAGACTAACAATGCTTAGCTCATGCTTCTGATTCATATTAATATGTCTCATAGTTTTAGTGTGTAGCATCTTAAAAAAGCCCCTCAGTGAGTTATTATGAATAAGAAAAGTTAAATAGGTCTTCAGAATCTTTATTATAAGTTGACAAAACTGAATATCTCTTCAATTATCCTTCCCTGTACCTCACATTATCTTCCTGGTCTACTATAGGGAGGAAGTCAGTTGTTATTTTAATATTTTTTTAATTTATAGGTCAGATTATTTTATATTTTTTCTGTTTTATTTACTATGTGTAATGTTTATATGATCATAACTTCATAAATTAGTACCAGGCTAACTGTTCTTGTGGGCCATTCCAAGTCCAGCCAATTCACCTATGTGAGAATAAAACTCTGTACTTTGTGCCTATAAGATGAACACCTTAACCACTATGCCAACCTTCTACCCTTGTAGACATGTTTATATTCTTTCACTATATGCATATTTACTTGTGCTGATCTCTATTTTTGTTTGTGTACTATGTCTTGTGCTATTATTCTATTCTTTTGTTTTATATTTTAGCTATAATCCTAGTGTAGATTATCATATAACTGAACATTTCTATTTACCCTTATATATTTGATAGCCTTTAATCTAGTACTACTATTAGAATCAGTCCTATTTTTTCCTTAAATGTTGTCTAATATTATCTGAACAAACATCTGAGAAATCATCCCTTTTAATAATCACACATTCCATAATAATTTGTTCTGATATATTAAGTTTTGTTATCATTAAAAAGAGACAATAACAAAGAAACACAATCCTATTTTTTTATTAGAACTGTCATTCTATAGGCTAGTATATAAACTTTCCTTTTGGTATACTGCAAGCATTCAGAACTATTTAATAACTGACAGTGGTTTAGAATGCAAATCACTGTCTTTTGCTTATCGTCTAGCATGTATTCATTAACATTTTAACATATGATTCAAAATATTATGATTATTATAGCAATAACCCACGCACGAGGGCGAAGCCCGAGGGAACAAACAAAGCCAACCGTGGGTAAATCCAGCATTACCCACACCCAGAAATGGTTATTATTATAATGACATTATTTAAGAAAAATAATTACTTTTCTTAAATAATGGCATTGTATAATGCCTCTTACTGCCCTTCGCGGCTGTCTGGAGCTGTCGCGACAGTTCTGATGTACTGCGCGCCTGCGCAGTACATCAGAACTGGCAAAAGCAACGGAGAATGCAAAATCTCCGTTGCTTTTTAACTGTTTAAGCTATGTTAAATGGGTTTAACATAGCGACAGTTTTAAATAAGCAACGGATATCTCCGTTGCTTATTTTAAGCTGTCTCGCTATGTTAAACCCATTTAATATAGCGAGACAGCTTTAAAAGCAACAGAGATCACAAGTTCTCCGTTGCTTTTTACACACTGTGTCGCTATGTTAAAGGAGTTTAACATAGCGAGACAGCTTTAAAAAAAGCAACGGAGATCTCCGTTGCTTTTTTTAAAACCTGTGTCGCTATGTTAAACTCTTTTAACATAGCGAGATACTAACGGAAAAAGTCCGGGCGACCGAACCTTTTTCCGTTAGTATATTGAGGGATTTACAACGGGCACGCTGGTTGGGCTGGCCAATCAGCGTGCACATTTTACGGGAGGTATTGTATAATTACGTTTAGACAGGATGAAATAACCTGGACACTTTTTAGAACTGTAGAACTCTCGCAGCAGCACAAGAGTTCTGATGACTCTAATTATGCTGCTTCAAGCTGGTGCTCATGGCAAGGGCTTGCAAATGAAAAGTTTATCAGCTACAATTCACACAAAAATGTTCATAAGTGAATCCAAGCTACCTCTAGATTATACACCAATCCCTCAAACCCTTCCAAACCACTAAAAAAAAAAAAAAAATTTCAAAGTATGTTAACCACTAAAAAGCTATTGTTTTTTTAAAGAAATAACATTTAATGATTCAGTAAGTACTGTTTGTATGGGATGTTTAATATAAAGCAGACTGTTATTTTTAAAGGTGACATAGTATATAAACTTGCATTAAAAGAATGACAGTTATATGTGATCCAGGTTTAACTTGTAAAAAATATGAATGTTACTCTAAATTATTTGATAACATTCCAATAATAACTTTTATGTATCTAAGAAACTATACTTTTTTATATTTTGTTTATAACATAACATAACTTTCCTGGGTGCTATTGCATGTCTAGTATACTATCAGTAGCACGCATTCAGAACTATGTAATAACTGATAGTGGTTTAGAATGCAGTTCAGTATATTCTGCTTATTATCTAACTTGTATTCTTTGCATCTTGGCATATGATTCAAAATATTATAATTATTTACTTTTAGACAGGAAGAAGTAACATGGGCAGTACTTAGAATTTTCAGAACTCCTGCAGGATCATAAAAATACTCATGAGTCTAAGTTATTTCAAGCTGGTTTTCATGATAAGGGCTTGAAAGTGAACAGTCTGTCAGTACATTTCACACAAAAACTCTCACAAGTGAATCCAAACCATCTCCACACCAAACATCAATCCCTTAAACCTCTCCAAACCACAAAAAAAAAAAAAAAACAACATCTGAAAGTATCTAAATCCCTAAGACACCATTGGACTCAAAGAAATAACATTTAATGATTCAGCACTACAAGATAGAGCAAAATCCCTAAAAGGGAAGACATCTCTGATCAATACTAGTAAAAAACTATGATCACTCATAAAATCATCCAAGGCCAACTTTGAGAGAAAAATCGCCAAGGACTCAAAAGACAATCATAAGGCCTTCTTTAGCTATGTTAGAAACCTAGGTGGAAACTCCCAGATATGCTCAGAATTAGTCCAAAATGATACAAAAATCACTGGACCCACAGACATTGCAAACATACTGGCAGACAGGTTCAGTGCAAATTTCTCCCCTCCCTCCCCCCCAAAAGGAGAAATATCTATCCCAGCAGAGTGTAGCCTCCCAATCATCTCAAATGCCCAGGTGAGAGCTGCTCTCTCTAAAGCTAAAAACACAGCATCAATGGGACCAGATGGTGTCGCCGGCTGTGTGCTACATGAACTAAATGAGGAACTAAACCCACACATAAGGCTGCTGTTTAATCTTAGCCTTACCACAGGATACGTACCCAAAGAGTGGTGTACGGCAACTGTGGTCCCACTCCACAAAGGCGGTGCTTCTACGGACCCTGGTAATTACCGCCCCATAAGCTTAACAAGCCTGGTCTGCAAAGCTATGGAGAGGATCATAATGGAACTCATAAATAAAGACATAGGGGACCTACAGACATTGGATCCTACCCAATTCAGCTTTGTCAAGGGCAGATCATGCCTCTTGAACTTGGTCGACTTTTTTGAAACAGTCACCAAGGCCATTGATGAGGGTAAGGCAGTTCACACAGCCTACCTTGACCTTGCAAAAGCTTCGACACAATACCCCACTCGGGTATCATAGAAAAGCTCACCAGCTTAAATGTAAACCCATATGTCACAAGATGGGTTGCAAACTGGCTCAAGGACAGAACCCACAGGGTTAGAGTTGCTATTTAACCACTAAAAAGCTATTGTTTTTTAAAAATAACATTTAATGATTCAGTAAGTACTGTTTGTATGGATGTTTGAATACTAAACAGACTGTTATTTTAAAGGTGACATATAGTATATGTAAACTTGTATTAAAAGAATGACAGTTATATGTGATCCAGGTTTAACTTAAAAATATGAATGTTACTCTAAATTATTGTTGATAACATTCCAATATTAACTTTTTATGTATCTAAGAAACTATACTTTTTATATTTTGTTTATAACATAACATAACTTTCCTGGTGTTGTTGCATACCTAGTATACTATCAGTAGCACACATTCAAAACTATGTAATAACTGATAGTGGTTTAGGATGCAGTTCAGTATATTCTGCTTATTATCTAACTTGTATTCTTTGCATCTTGGCATATGGATTCAAAAATATTATAATTATTTACTTTTAGACAGGAAGAAGTGCAACATGGGCAGTACTTAGAATTTTCAGAACTCCTGCAGGATCATAAAAATACTCATGAGTCTAAGTTATTTCAAGCTGGTTTTCATGATAAGGGCTTGAAAGTGAACAGTCTGTCAGTACATTTCACACAAAACTCCTCTGGCCAAGTGAATCCAAAACCATCTCCACACCAAACATCAATCCCTTAAACCTCTCCAAACCACAAAAAAAAAAAAAAAACAACATCTGAAAGTATCTAAATCACTAAGACACCATTGGACTCAAAGAAATAACATTTAATGATTCAGCATATGGTATTTGTATGAGATGTTTAATATAAAGCAGGCTGTCATATTTTTAAAGGAAATATAGCATATAAACTTGCATTAAAAGAATGACTGTTATGTGTGATCCAGGTTTAACTTGCAAACATGTCAATGTCACCCTAATTCTTTGATATCATTCCAATAGTAATGCTTATATATGTAAAAAGCTATATTTTTATACTTTGTTTATAACATAGCATATCTTTCTTGGGTGCTATTGCATATCAAGTACACTACCAGTAGCACACTACTGGACCAATTTAAGAACCCATAATGTAACTTAACATGCCTCTTTAGTGTGATTTGTTGAGTCTTGTATGATATTTAATAGTATATTACTCAACTATGAGAAGATATCAGAAAGTGTGCCACCAAAAATAAGTTTCATCATAATAATGATTAACTATTAATAAAACAAATAGCTTGATCTTTTAAACTCTAAATGAAAGTAAGTTGCTTTAATTTTATATATAGCTAAAAGAACCAAACTCTTAACAGTTTAAAAAGAAAACTAGTAGCCATTTGAAGTAGGTAAATAAATAAATTATTTACAAGTAAAAAGTAATATTCAGCACCTGTTCATGAGTATTCAAGCACTTCCTTAAATTAAGAATTTAAAACCATGAAATACATTGATTTTCATTTGTCCTTCATTTTTTATTGTCATTTATTAACCATCTCTTATTGCATTTCCTCTTCAAAGCAGTTGATAGATTCCAGACCATTTCTTCATTTTTTGTAGGATTTTATTTTTCTGTATAAAGTCCATTGTATCTTCCAAGGGGTTAAAAATCATCTTTCCTTCTGGAAGGTGAATCCTTATTTTCGCTGGAAACAAAATTTGTGCTTTAATATTGTTTTTCCTTAAGCTTTTAACAAGTGACACACATGCTTTTCTCTTTGACATCAATAATGTTGAATAGTAATTGTCAAATCTTATAGTATTTTCTTTAATTTTAATTGGATAATTATTCTATATAGCTTTTAAGACTAAATCCTCATCTTGACTTGAGAAAAATCTTACGATCACTAACCTTGTTGAAGGTGTTTTTTTTTAAGATGAGTTAGAAAGTGAACTATGTGCCCTTTCGATGCCAAAGGAAAAAGTTTCAGGCAGGTTCAACGTTTTAGGCAGCCAGGTATTAAGGAATTGAATCATACTGTCTCCCCCTTTTTCAGGAATCTCATAAATCCTGATGTTATTCCTTCTAGATCTGTCCTCTAAGTCTTCCATTTTTTTCCTGGAATAAGTTTTGTTTCAGAAGAATTTCAGTGTTATTCTGATTTCCAAGTAATCTTCCATCAAAATCAGACATTGCCTCTCCTATACTCTAGATTTGTGATGATTGTTGTTTAAAAGATTCACTTAGCACATCAACTTGCTTTTTTACATTCCTCTTTAACATTGTTCATTTTGCTTTCTACTTTATTTGTCTTTACAGATAACTCACTGATGTTACTTAATATAGCCTGTATGTTTTTTTTCATAGTACTGTCTTCTACACCAGGCTTAGAGTGGCTCATTTTGAGACAATTAGTTCTTTTGAGTTTTCTTGACAAGAAAAAGCAATTAAAAGAGTTTCAAACTTGCTATTTTTTGTAGTAAATCTTTCAGCAGATGTTCAACTATAAATCCATCAAGTTTTGAAATGTTCCATTTGAGTTTTTTTAGTAAAAATCCTGTCAGAGATGTTAAAATGAAGCAGAGCTAAAAAACTGCTCACCATCTTGGCCACTTCACCTTTTATGTTCTTTGTATACATGAAGATCTGGCTTATACAGCTCTTATAAAGAACTCTACTGGAGGGAGGTGAGTGCACTGGCAGATTTAAATAGCTTTATAAGCCTGCTTATAACAATCCGAATCATCAGCCAGTTTGAACCAAATGCACATTTGGACCACCTCTGCAAACTAAAGACAAAGACAATTTGGGAATATTCTTAACTAAAGGCATAATCCCTTCACAAAGCCTAATGCCTGGACTATTTAAAAAAGCATAAGTTAAAGGACCACTACAGGAAAAAAAAAAACATTTTGTTTTATCTTTTCTTGAATTTCTACACATTGTTAACCTGTATTCATCAGAAAGTAGTAGTCACTACTAATTGTCTTGTGTTTGTAACCCTCATGTGTCTTTCTATGGTAAGACATCCTGATCAGAGCTTCCTTTCCTCTTAAGCTAAATCTTCTCCATAGTGCAACAGTTGAGATTATAGTGCCCATGGCTGGACTGTCACATCTCAGTTCCATTCACTTATAACGGAAGAACAGAGAAGCACTGCTAATTTTGAGAGACCACTGTACAAGTATCCCTTTCTGTTTTGCAGTGTCCCTTACACAATTTTTCCTACTGATGTGTTACACATTTTATGAAAAAAGCATCCAGAAATATCAACTCATTGCTGAGATAACAGACTTTTTTGGGAGATACTGCTTTTGGTGTGCTTCAGTTTCTTCTTAAGTTACTCCTCCCATTTTCCATCCCTCAGTAAGTGACACTATCACATTTCCTGCCCTACAAGGTTTAGTTAATTAGTCACCTATGCATTAGAATAGACATTAGACAGAACTGTCTGTGTGGTGTCCCATTAAAAGTGCTCCCTCATCTCTCTTCTTATTCATATCATCTGTAAATAAAGTTACAAAATACTTGTATCAATCCTTATGCAGGTGTTAAGGTTGACATCCCTCCCATTATCAGTGGGACACTCATGGGCGAAGCAGTGGGACTTGAAAAGCCTCATTTTTCAATCACAGTGAATTACCATGGAAAAGCTACAGTTACTTCCGGCCTTTCCATGGCAATTCATTTGCGTCAACAACCCAGACCTGCAGGTAGACCTATTCCCTGTTATGTCCGGTTGTTTTAAATCTTGCAGCAATTGGATGTAATTCATAAAGGGGTTGGGGATTGGGGTAGGAAGAGCCCGACAAAGATTGTGGCTGTAGGGTGGTTTGTTTCAATGCTTCTATAGCCACTAATGAAATTAAGAGTGAGATTTTTTTTAACACCTGAGCCAGCCAGCTACAGAGCCAGCTATACAGCCAGGCATTCATTCATCCATCCAGCCAGCCAGCCAGTCATCCATCCATCCAACCCTTCATCTAGCTAACCACTCCAGCTGCTAGTCAGTCAGCTAGCCATGCCAGCAGCCATCCATCCATCCATCCATCCATCCACTCAAGCAGCCAGCCAGCCAGCTAGCCACTCCAGCAACCAGCCATCCATTCATCCAGTCAACTATCCATTCATCCATCTATCCATCCATCCAACTAGCTATCCATCCATCCAGCCAGCCAGCCATTCATCCAACCAGCCAGCCATCCAACCATCCAGCCAGCCATCTATCCAGACATTTATCCACCTAGATAGCCACTCCAGCCAGAGAGCTAGCCAATGCAGTGGCCATCTAGCCAGCCATCCATTCATCTAGCCATTCATCATTCTCATCCATCCATCTATCCATCCATCCATCCATCCATCCATCCATCCATCCATCCATCCATCCATCCATCCATTCATCCAGACATTCATCCATCTATCTAGCCACTTCAGCCAGCCAGCTAGCCACTCCATCTGTCCATCCATCCATCTATCCATCCTTCCAGCCACTCCAGCCATCCATCTAGCTAATCACTCCAGCAGCCAGACAGCCAGCTAGCCACTGCAGCAGACATCCATCCATCCATCTAGCTAGCCAATCCAGCCAGCTAGCCACTCCAGCAGCTAGCCAGCTAGCCACTTCAGCAGCCTTCCATCCAACCATCCATTCATCCAGCCAACCATATAGCCAGTTAGCCAGCCATTCATCCAGCCAGCTAGCCATTCCCCCATCTAGCCAGTCAGCCATTTCTCATGCTGTCCAGCCAGCCATTCATCCAGCCATTCATCCAGCTATCCATTCAGCCATCCATCCATTCATCCATCCATCCATCTAGCTAGCCACTCCAGCCAGCCAGCTAGCCACTGCAGCAGCCACCCATCCAGCAATCCAGCCAACCAGCCATTCCTCCAGCACTCCATCCATGCAGCCATCCATCCAGACATCCAGACATTCATCCATCTAATTAGCCACTCCAGCCAGCCAGCTATCAACTGCAGCAGCCACGCAGCTAGCCACCCAGCATCCATCCATCCATCCATCCATCCATCCATCCATCCATCCATCCATCCATCCATCCATCCATCCAGTAATTCATCCGTCCAGCTAGCCACGCCAACAGTCAGCAGCTGTTGCTCCCATACTCAGATCTCCTTCACCACTCCTGTGGTGATATCATGGTAGAGGTTGTGGCCAGTGTCATATTGGCCATACCCCCATGTCACACTTTAGCCCACTTAAAAGGTGAAAATGCTAGCAGGAGTTTAAGTATTTCAACAACTGTGTGCTCTGCTGTGTTTATTAGAATTAATATTGACTACTCACAGCTTTGATATATCTGCAAGCAAATGCTCTTATCATCAACCAAATAATAGTCTTATTTCAGATAGATCATTATAGATATAAACCTTGAAATTAAAAGAATGACTGTTATGTGTGATCCAGGTTTAACTTACAAACATGTGAATGTCACCCTAATTCTTTGATATCATTCCAATAGTAATGTTTATATATGTAAAAAGCTATATTTTTATACTTTGTTATAGCATATCTGTCCTGGGTGCTATTGCATATCAAGTACACACTACTGGACCAATTTAAGAACCCATAATGTAACTTAACATGCCTCTTTAGTGTGATTTGTTGAGTCTTGTATGATATTTAATAGTACATTACTCAACTATGCCAAGATATCAGAAAGTGTGCCACCAAAGATAAGTTTCATCATAATAATGATTAACTATTAATAAAACAAATAGCTTGATCTTTTAAACTCAAAATGAAAGTAAGTTGCTTTAATTTTATATATAGCTAAAAGAACCAAACTCTTAACAGTTTAAAAAGAAAACTAGTAGCCATTTGAAGTAGGTAAATAAATAAATTATTTACAAGTAAAAAGTAATATTCAGCACCTGTTCATAAGTATTCAAGCACTTCCTTAAATTAAGAATTTAAAACCATGAAATACATTGATTTTCATTTGTCCTTCATTTTTTATTGTCATTTATTAACCAACCATCTCTTATTGCATTTCCTCTTCAAAGCAGTTGATAGATTCCAGACCATTTTTTCATTTTTTGTAGGATTTTATTTTTCTGTATAAAGTCCATTGTATCTTCCAAGGGGTTAAAAATCATCTTTCCTTCTGGAAGGTGAATCCTTATTTTCGCTGGAAACAAAATTTGTGCTTTAATATTGTTTTTCCTTAAGCTTTTAACAAGTGACACACATGCTTTTCTCTTTGACATCAATAATGTTGAATAGTAATTGTCAAATCTTATAGTATTTTCTTTAATTTTAATTGGATAATTATTCTATATAGCTTTTAAGACTAAATCCTCATCTTGACGAGAAATCTTATCACTAACCTTGTTGAAGGTGTTTTAAGATGAGTTAGAAAGTGAACTATGTTTTCAAAGGAAAAGTTTCAGGCAGGTTCAACTTTAAGCCATTAAGGAATTGAATCATACTGTCTCCCTTTTCAGGAATCTCATAAATCCTGATGTTATTCCTTCTAGATCTGTCCTCTAAGTCTTCCATTTCCTGGAATAAGTTTTGTTTCAGAAGAATTTCAGTGTTATTCTGATTTCCAAGTAATCTTCCATCAAAATCAGACATCTCTATACTCTAGATTTGTGATGATTGTTGTTTAAAGATTCACTTAGCACATCATCTTGCTTTACATTCCTCTTTAACATTGTTCATTTTGCTTTCTACTTTATTTGTCTTTACAGATAACTCACTGATGTTACTTAATATAGCCATGTTTTTTTAGTACTGTCTTCTAGCAACCACTCCAGTATCAGTCATCCTATCCAGCCATCCACCATCCACTCCAGCCACCACCTCCACCACCACCACCACCACCATCACGCATACACCAGCACCCAATCATGCCATCTAGCCAGCCATCCATTCATCTAGCCATTCATCATCTCATCCATCCATCCATCCATCCATC